>NW_019396172.1:14438-97335 GCF_000591075.1 Eurytemora carolleeae
AAGCTAAGAACTGCAGGGGTGGTTCAAAATTATTCCTACTGCGATTTGTATGTAAAATACATGATGTTCACAGTATATACTACTCTTCCGAAATTTTCTGAAGTTACAATGTAACTACATTTTCATTATCATTCATTTTTATTCTCATAAACTTTACTTAATTTCATCTCAACACTTATTTTTATTTCATTTCTATCTTTATTCTGTTCACACAGAAACGTTCAAAGTTTACATATATGTGCTAAAAGAATTGTAAAATCAACATTATAATGAGTTATGTTAAGATTTGATAAATATGGTGTTTCATTAAACCCAAAAAAAAGATCAATAAAGCAAATTCTATATTTTGTTTAATATTTTAACATCAAGAAAAGAAAGGGTCGAGGAAGTAAAAAAAGGGGGGGAGGGGGGAGAAGATGTAAAAGCAAAGATGAATGTTCGGTGAGGAATATAATATGTATCTTGTCACAGAACTAATGAATATTAAAATTGCTTCAAACCAAATGTTTCGAGAAGACATTTTATTTTAATATTAAAATCCAGCCCACACCAAACTAACTTCATATAAGTTGGTCTGAACTTGTTCATGTGAAATCAGTCAAAGAAATTGTTGAACTGGCATTCTAATTTTTAATAAACCAGCAAAATAGTAAAGTCTTCAAATGGGTTTAAAATTGAAGTCCTTTTGACTCAAAAATTACATGAAATCAAAATTATGTCTAAAGTAATTTGTGTATTCTTCAACAACAAAATTCCAACATTTTAAAAGAAAAATAAGTTTGAAGTAAAATAGGAGAAAAAGTGATTGCTCAGAGCGTGTACTCTAAACCATAAAATTAGTTTCTACACACTGCAAAAAGCTGTATCTATCTTTACAATTATAAAAATATAGATTAGAGAGGTTTGCTTTGAAGGTTAACTTAGTTTGGGATAAAAAAATGTAAAAAGAACCAATTCACCCTAATAATCTCTTTGATCTCAAAAGATTTCTTTAAAATAATCTTTAGATATTTTTTAATAAATATTTTTTAAGTGCTGTCGAACTACAAAAGATTCAAAGAAAAATAAATAATTTTTTCAATCTTTTCCATTTTAGAATTAATATAAATCTATTCCAACCCTGTTGAAAATAAACGATAATCCCGCGAAAGATATTTTCCTCGATATCACCTCTCTCTAGTCTCTCCTGTAGGATAATCCCTACTCGGAGAACGAATTTAATGGTATCTGAGAAAACCTGAGGATTTTCAGAATTTTCATGAAAAAGAATCATTTCGCACGGTTCCAGGTTTAGGGACATCTCAGCCGATCTTGAGGAAACGAACAGATTGATAAAACGACATGGATTCGTAACGCAGCCTGAATTCTGCCTGGCTCGACACCAGTTTTACCGTAGCAACAAATCTTTTTTAACCCAAGGCCTGAAGATTTTGAAGCAGTTTTTTCTAGCTTCAGATATAATGTTTTGAAGTTCATGAAGATTAAATTAGCGGAACTCGGAATCTCATTTGTTCAAATAACTCTATAGGTTGGCTTATTTAACATTTTAAATTAGTTCTGTGGTTGAATGTAGAAAATTACTTTTCTCTATTTCCCCTATGACGTCACCGATTGGAACAATAAATAATATCTCGATAATTTATGAAGAGCACTTAAGATTTAATTCGTAGATTTTCAATAAATAAATAAATAAATATTTTTGATCTTGAAAAATATCGATAATGGAAAATATAGAAAAGTAAGTTTTTCAAAACATTTCTTGAATTCCAAGGGACTGTACAATGTACAGTGTACAGTCTAGACATAATCTAAATAGTTTCTATTTCCAACTCAAAATTGGAAAAGATAATGTCATTTTCTTCATTTCATTTCCTCCATAAAATCCAAAAAATTCATAAAATTCATAAAATCCATAAAATCCATAAAATCCATAAAATCCATGAAATCTCAAAAATTTATAATTAGCAAATTAGTTTCCTAAAGAAACCAGTGTCCGAATTTAATGAATTTAAGCCACGTCTCAAATCCCCCCAAATTCGGTTTTAATTGACCGCTGGCTTAAATCTTGAAAAATTTAATACAAATTTAAGTGGAAGAAACCATATTTGAACCGCGGCTTAAATTTAAACCGCGGATTAAATTCTTTAAATTCGGCCTTAGAATTCAAATTATCAATTTACTGAGAGAAAGGAAGGAAATATATAATTAATCCATAATTAGACAAAGGTTTAAAGGGTCCTGGTGTGAATCGGATATGGCACCTTACACATGGGGACGAAAGAATTAAATTATCCCAATATTACCAATTCAATACAAAGTGAAAAAGACTTATTTCTAGACCATCTTCATTACCTTTTCTTTTATTTTATTTCTGTTTTATTTTTATGTAAATAACACAGTTTTTATTGAATAACTTTCAGAAAAGTAAATCTTATTAAAGGAAAGATAAATTTGAAGATACCCACCATGCAAAGATGACAATACCCGATTCACAATTGTACCATTGAAATCTTTTCTAGGTTTGAATTTAATAAATATCGGATAACACGATATTCTGTAAGTTTGCATTATCATTGGTCAATGTTCGTAATCTTCTAAGTAAAAAAATATTATTGATTTAAACTGCGCGGAGTTTCAAATGAATACGTAACTGTGATTTAAAGGTTCCAAGCTCTCATGCAAAAATCGACAAGAATTTTGCCGATTACTTCTTAAAAACCAAAGCTAAAAACAAGTGCTCTACAGTGATAAAATGTACATGTAAAGGGCTACTGCAAAGCATTAGTGAGTTATAGCAGTAAAATCAAAGCCCAAGGCGTTGCAACACTTCAAAGTCGACCCTGTCTTAAAAATTGAGGAGAGTTTTTAAAAGCAGGCTAAATCTATGTGACATAGCATGGTTAGCTTAATCATGTAATATAGATTGACGTAAATATCTTAAATTGCGACTATTTCTAACTGTGCTTTAATTTTAAATCGTAACGGAAGACATAAAAACCAATTATAAAATTTCTAGAATATTTAAAAATATTTTTTGTCATATTTTCCAAAAATGACAGGATCATTGGTTCTTTTAGTTTTTAATGTTGCATTATGATTATTGTTTTGTATTGAAAAATGTTTATAAATATGTTTGTTTAAAATGTTTAATGTTTATACAATGCACATAAAGGAGTAAAAGAAACATGAACAGTCATGCAGACAAATAGCTTCGCCTGGAATTTAAATATTTTGGGAATAATTTAAATATTTTGAATGAATTTTATTTTATTTCTTTTTTAATACACACTTCTTCTGCATTGATAAAATAAAGTTATTTTGACTGGAGGTATATTCCTGGACTGGAGGTATATATTCCTGGACTGGAGGTATATTCCTGGACTGGAGGTATATTCCTGGACTGGAGGTATTTTCAAATTAAGAAAGTTTAAAAGGATTAAAGACATAATACCAAGAGACTTCCCCTTCATAAAGTAACATGCCCAATTGACAACAGTATCATTAAAAGTTTTGTCTGATCAATAATGAATGAGAAATTCATTTTTTCTCGTTAAAACTTAACAGTTTTCAATTGTGAGTCCTCAAAAGAAGAGACTTGCTTGTAACAAATGCAGTTTGAACCTATATAAATTGCGTTGTAAATCTAACTGCGCGAATCCTTAAATACGTAAAAACTTGCAATGCGACTAAACTAGCTACGTATTGTGATAAGCTTAAATACGATGATATATATCTACGTAATATTGTAAATACATATAAGAACTTAAAATGTAACATATAGATATTTGTAAATATATCAGCTGAAATAGAAACTCCACTTTGATTACAGTGTTTAGAGTAATTTGGTTCTCGTTGAAACATACGAGCTGAGATCGTGCTTTGAGATTTGGCATTGATCGACTATGAGCTTGTTTGATAGCTACGCTTGTGTCCGTATTGACATTTAGAGCCGATAAGATCGTGTCCATTGGTTTGACATTGATCGCTAAAGTCAAAGTGTTTGTGTCCTGGTCGACATTTATAGCTGAAGGGTCGTACATGGACTGATACAGTTCTGGACGAAGTTTTAAGAGTTCGGCATTTACTACATGCTGATATGCTGCAGAAATAGAAATACTACGATATCTTCCACATTATTATTTAGATAAAGGTTTAAAGGGTATCATTGTGAATCGGGCAATGGTGAAATGGAAGATCTGCAATTAAAACGACAGTCCATTAAAAAATTGCACGGGTGGAAGGAGTGGAAGGGCCAGGGGGCTCCCAATTAATCGCTAAAGTAATAATATCATATTTTGAAGATACTGAACAATCATTATTCATTATCTTATCTTTTAGTCTTTTGCATTTAATTTAACGGCTTTAAAAACTTCCATAATTAATTAAAAGCTTTCTACTTAACTTAATCTTTTTACGGCAAGATATTAATTTAATTAGTTTTGTAACTTATATTTAGACAACAGACACCTTATATTGAAGAGTATAACTTGATAATATATTTTGAGATGTATTTTATTTAAAACAATTTATATTCAATATTATTATTATTTTTCTATACTTGTTTTATTTATAAAAATAGATGAATATAAATAGGGTTACCTTTTTCAGTAAAATATCAATCCATCTATCTATAACTGCAATATATTCTATATAACACATGTGTGTTTATCTACAGATATATCACTCACTGTTTAACTATTAACGAACTCAAGGGTTTAACATTCTTCACTTTTCCCTGTTAAAAAGTAGAATATTAGATGTAGATGTACTTTGTAAACCCCTAAACTGTTTGTGTAAAGGTTTGTAAACCCTAGGGTGTGGTGAACTATGTATATAATATTCCCTCACTCCTCAGTATCCCACTCTACACACAGCTGCTAGCGGAATACTAAACTAATACACTAGTTTACTGCTTTCTACTATAACGCCGGTAAGATGGGACGGGTCGGAGAGTAGGGATATACCGGTACACGGAGAGTAGGGATATACCGGTACATGGAGAGTAGGGATTTACCGGTACACAGAGAACAGGGATGTACCAGTATACAGAGAATAGTTATATACCGGTACACGGAGAGTAGGGATATACTGATAAAGGAGAGTAAGGATTTACCGGTACACAGAGAATAGGGATACACCGGTACACGGAGAGTAGGGATATACCGGTACATAGAGAGTAGGGATATATCGGTACACGGAGAGTAGGGATATACCGGTACACGGAGAGTAGGGATATACCGGTACATAGAGAGTAGGGATATACCGATAAAGGAGAATAGGGATTTACCGGTACACAGAGAGTAGGGATAAACCGGTACATGGAGAGTAGGGATATACCGGTACATGGAAAGTAGGGATATACCGGTAATCGGTGAATGGGATATACCGAACAAGAAAAATATGATTATACTATTTTGAGGTTCATTAAAAAAATATCGAATAATATTTAATGTATAAAGGCTAATTCAGACGCCTCTATTTGACATCTCAACCTAAGTTATTATATGAACAGTCCATTTCAGTTCATTACAAAAAGTTGAACATAGACCGAGACACTTATCTGGGTTTTAATTCTGCCAAAAAAATTATCAACATGAGATGGGAAAAAGAATTGAAATTATCTGAGAGAGCCATTAACCATATCTTGAATCCATGTTTTATGTTGGAATAATTCTTGCTAAACTTGTTTTTTTTTGCATATATTTGGTAGGAATATACAGGGCTACCCAAAGAGCATGAGAATTTAGAGACGATTGTACGGAATTCATACTATATCCTTTACAATGAACAATTACCATGTAACCAAACTCTATTGCATACTATTAACATTAAAAATGTCTGATTTGTTATAAATCTCATAATTTTTATGCAAAAAAATAAATACCAGCTAAAGACTAAATATGGATTGAAAGGAGAAGACCCTCTGAAGTGAGAACTTATGTGCAGAGTATCGTTAATCTTAAATACCTGATTTTGATATCCGATGTAAAAAGCAAAAAAAGTAAAAAAAATGATCTATTTATGAAATATAACGAAAACATACAAAATAAAGTGTTTCCGGAGAAAATATAGAAATAAAAGGAAAAGTTAAGGATAAGGAGTTACATATTTATTGTTTACACTATATTTAAATTAGTGGTGGATTGTTAGTATTTTTCGACGATGATCTAACAACTTTTAGAAATAAAAATTATATATTTATTTGTAATGTTAAAAAAAGTAAAAAAAAAGTTTTATGGAGTGTGAAAAAATATAGGTTCCATGAAAAACGGGCATTTTTAAGCATCTTTTTAATTCGCGCTGATTTTTGACATCCTTTATGTTTGTGAGCACTTTTAATTTTAGGATCAATGTTTGATCTATTAATTTCAGTTATACCTGTAGGATACAATTACCTTGGGATATCGAATTAAGAGGATTTAGATTAATCCGTAAATCTTCAAAAGATTTAGACCAATATTTGATTCTGAGATTCACAACGCGATAGTTAAGAACATCTAGATTTCCGTTGGAATCATTTTTTTACCTGCAGAGTTCTAGTCACATTGTTGTATAATAACTTCAACACTTATTTTTCCAGGGTGTTTTTATAAACCAGCCGTTGAACCCATGTACAGTGATCTAAAGGTTGAGAGCTCTCATGCACAAATCAATGGGAATTTTGCTGATTACTTCTTAAAACCGAAAGCTAAAATTACTTCTTATAAATCAAAATGTCAGAGCTACAAAAAATAGTCTAAGTGTGTTAGGTAAATTCAAAGCCGATTCAGTCTTTTAGACATTACAACTTTAAACTTTAAATTTCCAAACTAATACTGAAAACACCATTTGAGATGTAACATATTTAAAAATTACGAATATAATAAAACATAATAAAAGGTTTTCACTTAAACAATTAAAATTTTAAGAGATTAAAAACGTAAATTGGTTCAGAGTTGAAATTTATGCAGATATAACCATAAAAATTTGTCAAAACTTTAAAAATCATTCAAATTTGCTACACACATGATTTGTTTTGAAAATTATAAAAAATATGTTTTGAGAATAATTAAATAATGTATTTCGGTCAAACTAAATCATTTTTATCAAAGAAATATGTAATTTTACAACCGTCGCTACATTGAATAAACATAAAAATTAAATACGATAATACGAGGTTTAATTCTTTGTTCCATGGTAGATTGGAAGTTATTCAAAGATAATCGTAGTGTGTCTATACTGATTACTTCCAACAAACTCTATAGTTTTCTAAACCATATATCTATGAAACCTGTTGGTGTAGATCTTAGTTTTCAACATATATATGTATATATATAAAGTTTTAATCTCTGTTTGTCCGATTATAACTAAGGAACCCCTGGACCGATTTGCCTCATATTTTGATTGGGTCACGGGAGAGTCTTAGTTTAGTTTTAAGATTCTAAGTTGAGTAGGTTCACTTTAATAGTGAAAATTTTGTTTTCCGGTAAAATCGTTAAAGTGCGGGTACGCAGTTGGAGTAACTTCTATCATCCTGAGCAGCTCTGGGTTCCCAAGCTAGCTTAATAATAATACAATAATTCGTCTAACAATTCAAAAAAAATTGCTATTGTTACAAGGTTTCCAAAATTCAATCCAAGACGATGAGATTTCAAAGATTTCGTCTTTTAGATAAGTTAAAATTTCCATGGTTTGCTTAAATTGCAATCTAAATTTGTTGTGGTTCACATAATTTATATTTATAAACCGGAATTCAAACCAAATATACGTGGCAAAATCTATGATTTGGTTTGGTTTATCTGGAACTTGTTATTTCAATCTTTATATTGAATACTGTATTTAACAAGGAAAGTGTTTAACTTGAAAGTTAGTACAAGTTTAGAAGATAGTTACCAAATGAATCAACTATTGAAACTCCAGTTTATACAGAGTTAACTTGGATAATTTTCTTTTCAAATTCTCAATCAAAAATAACATTTTAAGAAATTTACTTTTATATCATAGATACAGATTACAAAACTTAAAATAATGAGAAATACTGTATTCATCAATATTATTTTGTAAGTATGGTTTCCATATTCTAGAACATTTTCTTCAAAACTTTGACACCTTGGATCACATAAAAGTAGACATTTTATATTCTTACAAGCTTGAGGACCCAGCGTTGTCCAGGGCATTCATAGTTACTCCCGCCGATTACCCGCGTTTGGTCGTAAATTACGACATGCTCAACTTAGAATCTCAAAACCTGGCTAAGAACATGTGAGATAAATCGGTCACAGGGTTCATGAGTTATGATCAGACTTACAGAGATTACTACTTTATATATATATATATGTAGATATATTTTTTTGGATACTCCATTTATTTATCAAAAATCCGCCAAATTTTATCCAGGACTTTTATTGCTCAAGAATAAATATTGGAGTTTCCAAGATAAAGTTGAATAATTTGATTTAAAAGAATTAGAATAAGATATATTTTCACTTTTTTTTGTTAATGCGAACATTTTTATAACCCTCATATATTGTTCGTAAACATTCCCTTTAAGATAGATAATAAAAACCTCCTTAAGAGAAATTAAGATAAATTGTATTGAAACAATCTAAAATTTTGGATTCATGTATCGATTCAACCCTACTCAGAGGTACTGTACTCCGTTGAGTAAGGAGGGGGGGGGGTGGTCGGGTGTGTCTGAGTAGTGGGGTTTTCAAGGGGGTGGGGGAATGTCTGAGAGAATGCCGGGGGGAATATAATAAAACGATGAGGGAAAGATGAAAGGCGGTATAAACCAGGTTTAAGGGTCAGAGAAAGATTAGTTGAATTAAATACGAACATGAAGGAAAACTAGCTCCATGTGAATTAGAGATGCAAAGAGATTTTAAATTAAAAAGCATCTCGGATTTTTGTTTAATGATATAAAATATCCTGGGAATGAGTTGTTCATATTTTATATTTTTATTCAACACCAAGCACGACATAATACAAATAAAAAATCTCAGTTTACTTTGTAGTTTGAACCCGCCTAACCAGAGTTAGTTGTTTTGATTGGTTGGCCCATTATAAGCGAATAAGAAATATAAATAAATAGATGGTGTACACTGTACAGTGTACATTTTAAACAAAACAATGATGATAAATCAGAAATAAGGTAAGAAAGGGGTGAAAAAATATAAGGGAAAGGGTGGGTATACTCAGCGGAAGGGTTGTAACATAAGGCAGCATATATCATTAGAATCATGTTTATGAATTACAGGGTGAGATAGCAAAGACTAAGTTTATCACATGAAAAACGGTTTTTTACAGATATAGCTTGCATAACTATGTAAATAGTTTTTGAAGATTTTTTTTATTTAGTTTTGCAGATTTAGTCTCTTTAAACTCTAATTCAATCGAATTCCATGATTTTGGAAATAAAGCGGAGGGAAAACATTCTAGAGTTTTAAAAGAACCCGTTCAAGTTTAAGATTTTGTTCTATTTGGTTCAGCTAAAGAATTAAACATATCCTGGAAGGAAGCTGGAAGGTTTTCATAAAAGTATTTATGCATAAAAGATATAACACCTAGTTTATGTGTATCATCAAGATTTAGAAGTTCTAATCTGAAGAATATTGGATCTGAATGTGTTTTTAA
This sequence comes from Eurytemora carolleeae, assembly GCF_000591075.1. Classification (NCBI taxonomy): domain Eukaryota; kingdom Metazoa; phylum Arthropoda; class Copepoda; order Calanoida; family Temoridae; genus Eurytemora; species Eurytemora carolleeae. The sequence continues at coordinate 24,051 of NW_019396172.1, forward strand.
TGAACTATTATTTACTGCTCTAATTGCCCTTTTTTTCAAAGATTTTATTTCCTGTAGTTGTTGCTGTTGTCAAGTGAGAACTAGAAAACTATAATTATTCTTTTGTTCTTTCTTAGCTTTACTTCAGAATTTTAGAAATTGGCAATTGTTGAAGCTTTATCTAAAAAAGTTCGGCACAATTTTAGAAAATACAAACTTCATGTTTTAAGGGAATGTAAGCATAATTTCAAGTGACCCTCCATGTAGAGACGGCGAGGCCCGATTTATGAACCCTTCAAATATTTGTCTGGTCAAGTAGTTTCTTAAGCTGACTGCTGGTTCTCCTGTTGTTATAATAAAAACTCACTCATTTGTTGTATTGTCATCCTTCTATTCTGGTTCTCACGGTAAAATTATTAATCAAAATGGAGCACAACATTTTGTAGGGATATTACTTTTTGTGGCCTGTGGGTAAAAAGTATCAGAAAACGAAAAAAGAGTCCCATTTATTCATTTAAAGAACATCTTCAGTTCCCTTTAAACAAATAATTATTGCCGACAAGTTCTCCTGTTAATTAACAATGTAGAAGGATTTAATTACAAAAAAGTCGGATTTAAACTAAAACTTTTAATTCTTTGGTTAGATAAAATGGCGGGAATTTTGTTTCTGAATGAGATAAATTAGTCTTTCAGCGTCTTTTTCGTTCCCAATGCTAACCAAACAATAAACATGGCATATATACATACGATATAAATCGTATCATTTAAGAAAATATTGACGAGTTGTTAGTTCGATTTATTGAACAACATTCAAAAACATATTTAACAAAGAAGGTTAAAGCTGTAAGGTAGGAAAAGAGAGATGTTTGTTCCATTTTAAGATTTTAACTTATTCACTAAATACACAAAGCGATTTGGTGGCGAGTGTATGCTTTAAAATTTCAAAATAAAAACCTAAATCCCTTGTCCTAACTGGAAAAATCTATGGTTTAAATTGATAAAGTATTAATTTCTTTAATAAGATCATTATGATGGAAGAAAGCTGGTTCATAAGTGAACTTCCTCAGCAGCTCAAGTTTAGAAGGAGAAGGTCGACTGTAGTAGATCTCAACCTCATCAGCCAAACATTTAGCTTCAGCTATACTCTAAACATAAACATTTAGTTTCAGTTATACTCTAAACATGAACATTTAGTTTCAGTTATACTCTAAACATAAACATTTAGTTTCAGCAATACTCTAAACATAAACATTTAGCTTCAGCTATACTCTAAACATGAACATTTAGTTTCAGTTATACTCTAAACACATCAGACTAGAATAGACCTATGCTGGGGCAGGAAAATCTATTTCTAACTCTGCTATAAGATCCAGATGATTAAACTCCTGTCTTGAATGTGTAAATCTAAACCAAGGAGATATCTAACTCTATCCATATATTTATTAAAAAAAATTCTATTTTTTCCCCATTTTATCATAAAATTTGTTTTCCAGGGGTGTATATTTTCAAATAGCAGAAAATTTTCGGACATGATGAAAGAAGAGCCTTGTAGGGGGGGGGGGAGTATTGTTGATTAAATCTTATTCCCTCCCCCCCTCCCCCTTGATAGAAAAATAGTGGGATAAATCTGGAAACAAGTAAACATCTCCTTTCCTAATGAGATGATTGAGTTTCTTATTTGCCCCGCCCACTCCATCAACTAGTGCTCCGCCCCCGTAGTATTGAAGGGTCTGCACTGCTAGCAGCCGAGCCTCCCCCTCCCCCTAAATATCGGAATAAAATGATTTTTATTTTTAACATCCTGTACTCCAAAAAATATTCCCTCAATCCAAAAGTTAGAAAAGATTGCTCGGAGAAAAATTTCTTAGGGAAAATTAGGGAAAATAAATGATTTAAAGGGGAAAAGTCTGTTTGGGGTAATAAATAAGACATTTCTAAGCACTGAGTTTAAGGGGGTAAGAAAAAAAATTATTTTAGAATGAATTAATGACAGGGATAAATTGGGCACTGGGTGGAAAATAAAATATACACCCCTGTCGAGAAATTACAATCGATCTGAATCATTATAGATGAAGTTGGACAATAGAAAATAAAATTAGAGAAAGTATAAGCAGAACAATGTAAAACACAAAACAAAGATAAACAATAAAAAATATGAAAAAAACTATTAACAAACTATAAGAATGTTTCACATTTTCTTACAGTTTGTTAATAGTTTTTTTCTTCTTCATATTTTTGAAAAATGTGAAAAATAGATACTTATAGGCAGTATAAAGATCAACATTCCAGAAAAAAAAATATTTCAACAATGTTCAACTTTCAAGAATTGTAGGATTTTAACAAACTGTTTGTAAAAGATGTCAAAAATAAAATCACGTTTAGGAATTAATTAATGATTTCTGCTACTTTTAAAGGTACAATTCTGATCTGAGAATTGTGAAAAAAATTAAAATTTTCAAATACATAAAATCTACAGAGAGAAAAGATCAAGAATAAAAATAAGATTTGTAATAATAAACTTAAATGATGGAGTAGATGGACAAACTTCACTAGACATACAAAATATTGTCTTTCAAAAGTTTGTTGCATCGCCAGCAGAAAGCTAGGTTTAGGTAAAATGAAAATGAATGGCTGACAAGAAAAACTCGTGAATAAATATAGGGGTCAGCATATATACCAATACAAAATACTGATATAATACAGAGGCTGATATATATTCCCATAAAGTATACGGTACTGAAATGCTAGATATAATACATAGGCTGATATATATTTCAATAAAGTATACAGTACTGAAATGCTAGATATAATACAGAGGCTGATATATATTTTAATACAGTATACAGTACTGAAATGATGATATAATACAGAGGCTGATATATATTTTAATACAGTATACGGTAATGAAATGGCTAGAGTAAATAGTTGTATTATATTATCTTTTCAGTAACCGACACTGTATTGATATATATTCTGACCACTGTATGCGCTTACCAGGGCGTCCTTGTCATACTCCCCAGCCATAAGGACGATACCCTTGCTGTCCATCAGCTCCGTGTAGTGGACCAGGCTCAAACATTCAGGAGCATTCTCATGATGGGCCTGAATATTGGTTTATAATAATAGGAAGCTGGACAAGGTTTTCTTGGGTTTACATATATCTAGACTTTTTTTTGTGTTTCCTGAATGTTTTCCACTGATATAAGTGTACCAATATTTTTAGACAATTTCAGATTAAAATCCTAAGTGTGCAAGCGTACACGGTAAAATCTATGAGAATTTTGCCAAATTATCCTTATATAATAAAGCTAAAAACTTGAGCTTTTTGGTTCTAAAATGTAAATGTCTAGAGCTACAAAAAACGCATAAGTTAAAAAGTATTTTAAAAAATGAAAATTGGACCGTCCTTTACCATGACATATACAATTCAAAAGATTTAAGGAACCAGCAGACAAAGCACAAATATTTATAGACATAAGATTAAAAAAAGATCTTATTTATATTTGTATTTAAAAGTTTTTACCTGGAAATTAATTAGTGTAGTGAAGTGAGCCTCGTTTCCCTAAACATTCACTATAATTAAATTAGTGGAAGAGTTTTTAATATTTTAATATTTACCTACATACAAATACATTTCATTTTAGGCAGTTGCCCAAGAGTTCTGTGCGCTTGCCGTGTGATGAATTACAAGAGAGAAATTATTATATATTCTAGGGTTAGGTTAGGGCTAGACACTTTCTGGGCCGAGCGCTGCGGCTAGGACAGGTTAGGGGGCCGAGCACCGCGGCTGGGACATGCTAGGGGGCCAAGCGCCGCGGCTAGAACAGGGTCTCTATCTGTCTTGTAATTCAAGCCGGCATTCACACATAACTTCCTTGGGCTTTTGCCTAAATTTTAGTTTTGTGTGGGTGTCTCAAAAAACATTACAAATACATTTAATTTTAATTTTCCCATAAATTCATTGGTGGCGGGTTTTTTTTTGAATTAATAATTAATAATCGAATACATTTAATTTTAGTTTTGGGTCGGTGTCCCAAAATTCATTATACATTTAAGTGACGGAAACAAGATTGCAAGACTACAACACCAGAAACACCCGGAATCAGACGACTTTACATATATATATCTCTGGTAATTTTAATCGCAGAATAAAGGCAGACCACATTTTGGAATTAACAGGACTAGGGCTTTTTTGTTATTATCGTTTCATTAATCATATTTGTAAAATTAAACTGTAAAGTCATCTGATCTGATAAATTGTAAATTGATTCCGGGTCTTTCTGAGTATGACTGTAGAAAATAATGGAAAATTTTCGTTTTGATAATATCATAATATAAATAGGGAAAAAGTTCTTAATATCTTTAAATATTATAAGGCACAATAAAAACCAGGCATAAGAATAATCAAGTTTACAAATAATTGCTGCATGGATAAAAGACGACTAACGCTAGAGTTGTAAAAATTTAATTAAATAGTGAATGCAATCCTTAAAAAAAATAAAGTACGTATATTCAGTAAAAAAATATTGCTACAAAAATGCCTTCTTATTAAATAATTTAAGATAATTCATAAAATCTACATTTTGATTATTGATGCATGACAGTCAGAATAGCTAGTAATTTATTTCAACATTAACGAGAAAGCTTTAAAACAAGAAAACAAATAGCTCATGTCTAATTTCTTAAGCTTAACTTGTTGCCCTTGGTTGCAATGTTAACCCACACTTGTATTTAGCAGTAAAGTTTTATAAATCTAGTTTAAAGAGACTGTAAGCGTAATTCTAAGTGATCCTCTAAGCATTTGCAATGACCGATTCACAATGGAACAATTAAAACCTTTTTGATTATATGTAGTCGTTATTCTCGCTTTCTTAGATTTAAAGTATCTTTTTATTATTAAGTTTTCAAAATTAAAAACATGATTTTAAAAGTCGGTGATGGTGATGGACCAAACCTCTGTAGAGTAAAAAAGTAGACGTTAGTTCCACATTTATTGAAAATATATTTCGGTCTGGGTTGACCCTCGTCAGTTCTTGAGATTGTTTCTGTCACAAAGGATAAAAATAAACATGATAACTAATTCAAGCTTTATCAGACAAAGCTTTTAAGGGTTCCGATGTGAATTGGGCATTGCCATCTTTACTTGGAGGGTCATTACAGTCTCTTTTATGTGAGCTTTTCCTAATTTTGTAATAAAAATGTGCTTCATTAATTGAATTACTTGAAATCCAGAAACAAAAAGCCCAATGCAAATCTAATCCCATGAAACTACAAATAAACTCTCAGAAACTAACAAGATGATAACAAGTAAATTAGCAGAATTACGTTTACACAGGAGTTTTAATGTTTACCTTTGATTTTGACAAAAACTAGAGCCATTAAAATATAACTAATGAAGTTATGTTACTTTGAAAATATTAGATCTAACATAAATCTCATTTTTTAGCACTCTAAAAACATAAGTGTGTCTAAAAAACAGTTTTATGAAAGTTGGTTCGACTTATGAGCTGTCTAAATTTTTAGTTAAAGAACATTTTCCCCTCATTTAAGCTTGGGTTTAAGACTCAAGAAACACAGTAGGGACCCAATTGGAAGAGGTAGCTGAACGATCTACCGCCGTTCCGGTTCAAATCTTGAATTACCGATTCAAATCCTCATACATATTTAACTTTTACTTGATGATTCAAAATTGAACCGGCACTAGGAAGTTCAACAACCTAGCTCAGATTAATTAAACGCGGTTCTAGAGTTTATAATTAAAGTAAAATATTTTCAAGGCAATGAATATGAAGGAAAATGAATAAAGAAGTCTACCACAATAAAGTTGGGAACTTCCAAATACGACGAGTTTCAATAGTTTTAATTTTAATAAAACAGAATTTGAAAATGACACAACCACAAATCGAGCCAATAAAATACTGCTGGTAATGCTTTTTTGTAAAAATCTTAAAATCATAAGTTTATTTTGAGACACCCGCAAACCCCGTGCAGTCCCGCAGGTCCAGTTTAAAGGTTTTCTATTTTACTTATATATCTCTGCACTGAAGTGCACGTCTCAGTGTATAATTTGTTCTTCTAACTTTTTATCTAGAGAAAAATGCATTTCCTGCCTGTCTCCTCTTTAGCAGAGTAATATAGAGAGGACATTCAGTATTATTGGTGCATTGAGTCGTCTAAAGGGACTGTTTACGTAGTTTAAAGTGACTCTAATTAAGTAATAAATTGCACAATTCACACCGATAGTCTAGTATAGTATAAACATACACTATACAGGAAATAAAATTAGCCTCATCCTTAATCATCTTTTAACAGAAAGCAGTAATCTCTGTTTGTTTGTCAGAATCATACCTCATGAACCCCCCCTGGACCGATTTGCCACAAATTTCGATTGGGGAACTTCGTACAGTAAATGGAATGAAGCTTGGTTTTAAAATTCTAAGTGAAAGGGGTCAAAAACTCTAGGCAAGGCTTAGTACCGTAGCTAATATAATATATGCAGTAGCAATCTCAGTTTGTTTGTATGTGTGACAATAACTCATGAACCCATGGACAGCTTTGCATTTAATTTTGAATAGGACACTCTGTAGTAGCACGCTAATGTTCTTAGCTTACTTAACAATTTTAACTTGAATGAGTAGAATATTATAGTGAAACCTCCAAACAAAGCCGAGTTCCCAAGCTAGTAGTAATCTTTGTTTGTCTGTTAGTTTGTATGTCTGACAATAACTGATGAACCCATTGACCGCTTTCCTCAAATTTTGACTGAGAAAATCTTCAGGGGGTTGACATATATATAATAAGTTTAGTTTCCAGGCAAATGTGGGTTCCCAAGCTAATATAAGAATAAAATCAATAGTTTTATAGAAACATAATTAGGCTAACTAATAATTAACAACAGTTTATTTACATGCCTCACAATAGCTCAAGTAAACTTCCTGCAATAAATTACCTGGAATTGAACCATAACAAACTCGTATCCGTTCTGACGAGGTAGAGGGAACAGGAACTAAACAATATTCAACAATTAGGGTTTTTTTCTTCTTCAAATTTCAAAATGATCAGAATATTGTGAAGTAAATAGTCTGCTTATTGAATATTGGCAGACTTTCCCTTAGATCCATCTAGCAAACACCACATAAACCACAATTATTTGTTAATGCACATTTCCTTTAGATCCATGTAGCAAACACCACATAAACCCCAATTATTTGTTAATGCACATTTCCTTTAGATCCATGTAGCAAACACCACATAAACCCCAATTATTTGTTAAAGCACATTTCCTATAGATCCATGTAGCAAACACCACATAAATTCCAATTACTTGTTAATGCACATTTCCCTTGGCATACGACAATAAATTTTTAAGCGCACTCTCCCTTTATTTCATTGGCACAGATCCCAAAGATTATTATGAAGGTATCACCCTTTAAGCTTTTTGTTTTCTAGTAGACATGCTCTAACTTTTTTGTGGCACACATTCGCTTTGAACCATTTTTTTTAGTGAAATACATTCTCTTAAAACCCTCTGTTTTGTGACCGACATTCCCTTTAAACCCTGTTTTGTGACCGACATTCTCTTTAAACCATTTGGTTTGTGGCGCACATAACCTCTAAACCATCTGTTTTCTAGAAGACATGCTCTAAACCATTTATTTTGTGGCACACATCCCCTTTAAACCAACTGTTTTGTGACACACATCATCTTTAAACCATCTGTTTTGTGGCATACAACCCATTTAAGCTATCTGTTTTGTGACACACATCCCCTTTAAACCATCTGTTTTGTGACACACATCTTCTTTAAACCATCTGTTTTGTGACAAATATCCTCTTTAAACCATTCGTTTAATGGTATACACCCCTTTAAGCTATCAATTTTGTGACACACATCCCCTTTAAACCATTTATTTTGTCACACACATCTTCTTTAAACCATCGGTTTTGTGACATACAACCCCTTTAAGCTATCTATTTTGTGACATACATTCCCTTTAAACCATCTGTTTGGTCCCATGTCTACATTAACTAAGGATTCTCTATCTAGAAAAGAATAAATGACAGATTAGAAATCTTTGCTTTGAATCCATTAATGGAAGTGTAACAAAGCATTATATCCAACTAATGCTGCTTTTGTTGGAAGAATAGAACACCATGAACATTGAATACAATATATCATTCAAGAATATACAAGCCATGCAATTTACGTAAAAACTACTAGATCTTATTAACTTTAACTTAATTTAGATCTTGAAAGAATTAGTTAAAAGTCGAATGTTATTTATTAATATTTAATAATTAACAAATAATCGATGTATTGAGAAAACATCAACTTAACTGATCCAAAAAGTGTAACTTATTGAGGTGTAACTAAATAGACAAATTTTTGTGACTATTTTCCATTCTTAGAGGTTTTAACAGATACAAAATTTCATAACTTTAAACATATACGATTTTAATCAGCTGTTATAATAAATCAGCTACAGAAAAAGAAGGCAAAATCATAATTTTTTGTTCCGAGTGTACCTCCTTTTTAAAAGTTTTTTTTTTGCAAAGTGTAGAACTGGAAACATGAAAAGGTTTATCTACAATCTCTGCAATGCATATTGCGAAAAACACAACTATTTGCTTACCGTGCCAAATTCTTTGAATCGTTTTTGCATAATTTTATAGGTATCTGCGGGGATAACTGCACAGATAGAATCCTAGAAACAATACAACATTACAGCTTTTATTCTAAAAAATTTTCTAGTTAAAATGAGTTTTCGTGCAAAATAAATTCGTATAAAGTTTTTTTAAATCGAATAATCGATCGCTACCATTTTTTTCTGTTAAAGGGGAAATTGAAAAAACCCGTCTTTCAGAGTATTTGACAATCTTGAGTGATTGTAAATTAATCTTAAAGAGACTGTAAAGGAAAACCCTTTCTTAAACCTTCTTCCCCACTCTACTTTTTCAACCTTATACATCTCAACATACTAATGTTACCGACAGGACCATTAGGTATCTGAGAGTGTACAGAAGGGTATATGGCAGACCGCCATAGGCTTGTCTCCCACCTCTGAATTTACACTCAGCTTTTCACTGGGTCAATACATTGGAACTTAAACGGAAGGGAGCTCAAGCCTATAATTATAGATTGAAGGATTGACAGTTATTATTATAATTATCATTCTTACCCCCCCTCCACCCTCCTCTTCTCAGTTTTCCACCTCCTCTCCCTTCCAATCCCATCCTTAAAATGTTAAATTCGTCTCTCAGCAGTCTTATTTCACACCCCCCCTTTTATATCTTCTTCTCAACCTTGCCACTAGCTCTCCCACCTTCCCAAGTCTTGAGTCCATAAAAATCTCCTACAATCTCCTCCTTCTCCCCTCCATCCTAACTTTTCATTAAAAATATTTCAAAATCTTTTTCTTTATTAACAACCTTCCCTTATTCTACATTTTCTACTAGTACAGAAGTATAGATAAGTACAATATTGTTTCCCATCTTCCCATTTCTACCTTGTCTTTGAAGTATTGGGTCCAGATCTCAGCAATCTTCTCCTTCTCCTTTGTCTTCAACAACTCCAGCTTGACAACCTTGTCTAGAGTCTTAACTCCTGCACCTCCAGATCCACCAGCGCGAGCTCGTCCTGTAAAAAATTATTATTATTATTGTCACAATTAAATGATTTTTAAAGAGAATACACTCCTGGAAGGGAAAATAAGAATAAGAGAGAAAAGGGTAGAAGAAAGAAAGAAAGGAAAGGAGAAGGGGAAGAAGGAAATGAAAATAAGGAAAGGAGAAAAAAGCGAAGAAGGAAGAAAGGAAGGAATGGAGAATGGGAAAAAGGATACGGAAAGAAGGAAACTGGAAGAGCGAGGAGAATAAAACAGTAGAAGGTGAAAAAGGAAAGTAAACAAGATGAATGCCAGTGATTAATTATATCATAATTACCTGGTAAAGAGAAATCCTTCTGTTTAGTCGCTACAGGCTCTTTCTTAGTGTCTTCGTGCGCAGATAAGCGAGCTAGGAACTCTTCAGGAGAAGTACTGTAACATAAACGCACATATTACTTTACATCTCGTAGAAAATGATTATCAAGTTATCTATGGCTAAGAGCTGGTTCAGGTTGCAGTTAAAATAAAATCAATTAAGCAATGGTTCTTTATTTGTCCAAGTATATTTTCTCAAAAAGGGCCAAAGAACTAATAAAATTAAAAAAAAAAACATTTTTCTTCTACAACAACTAGTTAATATATTTGAAAAAACTTACTCTTGTAATTTTGCAATTTTGTGCGCATATTTGTCAAAAAATGGATTTTTCTTCAGTTCTTCTATTTGTTCTTCACTCATTCTTTGGCTGGTCTGGAATCCTTTTATTAAGAAATAAGAAGATTAAATTTAAATATTGTTTTAAAACCTCATCTCCATTTTACTAAGGTCCCATGTTTTCCCATCACGGTGATTGTTAAGAAGTACAGGAGATTTTTCCTCCAGGGCCACAGTGAAATCAGTGAAATTAAGGAGTAATAGTTTATTATTTTCAACAATAATTGATCATTATTAAATCAAATCAAATCGCATAGGGTAGGGATGACATTAGACTCCAGTAGTGGATTGGAGGATCATATCCATTCCATGTCCTGTTTTTTCAGTCTGAACTTATTTTTTATGTTGATGATTAATTCTTAAAAGGTCCTAAAAATGGATGTTTTTCGTCTTAAAAGCTTAAAATTATCCCAAAAAAATCGATTAGTTTTTTCTTTAACATCATTCATTTCCCTTCAAATAATTTAAAAAGTTAAAATTTTAATGGAAACCCAGGCCTGGCTGAATCTGAAATCTGAATACATTTTTTTGTTACTTCTATTTCTAATCTAGTATGTTTTATAGTTTATACCTCTAACTGTTGCTCTGTATAAGGAATGTTTACTGAGTCCGCTTTTCAGAACTCCGGGAATCAGTCTGATATAGAAGCACCATTTACAACNTGATGGGGGAATGTTTAAAATGGTGCACAAAAAGGATATCAATCTGAAGACACTAAACATAAGAGTTAAATATCTATTTCTTAATTAGTTTAACTAAGTCTAGATTACATTTCAAATACAAACATGAATCCAATATATCCAAAAAATTAGAAAGAGAAATGGCCATAGATAAAGATAGATTGCGCATGAGACGACATTTTTCATCTTGAAAGATATAAATGTACAGAGATGTTTTAAAGATATTCCTATTATATCCAGAGCGTCCCATATCATATTAGATTATCTCCAATCTTTAACACATAAATACACACATTATACTCGAAAAATCTAGCGTTTTCTGCAAAAAAAATATTCTATTAGCCTTATTAAATTTTTTAAATGATTCATTCTTCTTAAATTTTCTGATTTGTCACCCAAATCGTAATTTAGACCCATTGACGCGGTCTAATATGATGTGGGACACACTGTAGATTAACTAGGTCGGTTGTGAACATTGGCTGTTCTTATGTCATTGAGTACATGTGGTGTACATGAGTTCTGTAGAGAGAAATTTAAATTAGTTTAGTCCTTCTCATGTCCTTCTTCAGTTCTCGTCAATATGATGTATTGCTCAGTGAAATATTGTTGTTTAAATAGTTAAATTAAAACACCAAACCACCCTGCTTATCATTGAAGTACACTTTGACCCCTAGAAGTATGAGTTCGCTGACTACAATTCTTGGTGATTTTGCGTACATAAGCTATCTATGTTTATTTATTTATCTATGAAAATGACAAAGTGAAATATAAAACAACAGCTTTGTTTTTGGAAACTTCCTTTATTGAGATTAATAAAGCGTGCTTCCCTAATACAGCAGGCCATGGGGTACAAAGGACATGTACAAATCTACTCTGAAAAAAATATATTTTATGTTAAAGAAAAAATATTTTATTGCTTCTATCTTTTCTTCTTCTTCTCCACCATCGTGAATCCATCCTCGTCGACTGTAGGGCCATGAGGTTCAGAAACCTGAGGGAAAATTTTAAATCTTCAATCTTAAATTTTCTAGCTCAATTAGTTTTGCACTATTTATTAAGTGACCCACCAATTATAGAATGAAAATTAAGATTTGAATGTATGACCAACAATAAATGAGCTAGCAAAGTATTCATGTTTATTCTTTAAAAATTGATTTATATCAATTATAGTTTCTCTACAGAAGTGAATTGGGGATTTATGCTACAGAAACAAATAAGGAATTTTACGGAATTAAACACATTTCAAACAATATAGAAAACGACGATATCTTCCAAATTTACCAGATTAAGGTATACAGGGTCACCCTAAAAAAATAATCAAATGATCAATTCCATGATATTAAACAAATTTTATTAGATTTAAAACTTTCCTCCATATTTTCAATATTATCTTCTAAACTGTTCAGATCGCTGAAAATAAATATAATTTCATAAAAACAACATATACCGAGTTCATACACTGCATATGTTGTACACTGTACATGAAAGAATGTATATTGAATAAAACCAAAGAACTTAGAGAAAAATTTAATTGTACTGTAGTTTCTGGTAGAAATGTTAATAAATGCAGTTTTAACTTGGTTATTCTCCCAGAAATAGTAGTACACTGTTTTTGAAAACACAGATATGGGGGTTCCCTTATATTTCATAAGAGTATTATATTTGACCAATTAATGAAAATGTAAAAATTACCCGCTATTAATTTCTTCTTCTTCATCACCACTTTCTTCTTCATTATCGTCTTCACATTTAAACAAACTAAGATCACAACGTGGCAAAAGGCGCAATTGTTCTAGAACCTCATCTCCCGTTCTCGTAGAACACAGATTATAATACCGACACACCTTTTCCCCGACCTCCTCCAAGGACCCGTCCTCGATGATGAGATCGAACTCCTGCTGGAGGATTTGCTCGAGAAAGTCTGCGACCTCGTACCCTTGAAGGTTTGTGTTTTCGTAGAACCAAGATTCTGTTGCGGAAATAAACCAGGATTCTTTATCTTTATTCTCAGGACCGCCAGCGCCCTGGACAAAATTTAACAATCTATATAAATATATTTTGCTTGACTGTCAGCCTAAATGTTCGTTTCCAATAAATGTCCAAGTTTATGGCAGTCAAAAAAAAAAACTTGAAAATCCGACAATAAGAACAGGAAAACCCGCGAAATTTTTTTGTTTAAGATGATAAAATGTAAAATGGAGGCATTGAAAGTAAAATTTAAAATTCAGCAATATTTCTGGAAGATAAGCGCCACGCTAATACCTTAAAAAAGCCTAGTTAATTAAAAAATATAATATACTTTTTTATTTGCTTAAGGATATATATATTATATATGTATACATATACATACAAAACATTTTTTTGATTTGGTATTAAAATTAATTAAGAATACTATTAAATCAAATCAAATGGGGTAAGGATGACATTAGACTCCAGTAGTGAATTGGAGGTTCAAGTCCATTACATGTCCTGGTTTTTCAGTCCGGACTTTTTTTTTTAATGTAAAAGTTGTAGTAACACTTTATTTTGTAAATTATAAAGTTTCCAGCCACACGAACAAGTTTGAGCCATGCCTCGCCTCAGAATTACAGTTAAAGGTTTGCCTGACATTTAGGCAAAAGTTAAATAAAGGAAACTTTCCCGGCAAGTTATACTTTCTAAATAAATATTTAAAATACATTTTGATTATGCCTAGTTTAATCATGTATATGATATGTATAGTTAAATCAAGTAGTTTGTTGAGTATAAAATCGAGACAAATCTAGAAACCTTAATTATGGGCAATTTAACCTAGGAAACATAATAACGTTTCTAAGTATTATAATAATAAATATAAAGTAAACATAAACCCTATCGTAAACCTAACCTGCTGTAAAGCGAACTGGAATCCCGACCAGTTTTTAAATATGGCTTCCACTGCTTTATCAAAGTATTGTAGAGGAGGCATTTTGTGTCTGAAAAGAAGAGGAATGTGTACACTGTACAGAGTACACAATAAACTCAAGGTACGCATAATGTACATAAATATATTCAGCAGTTTCTTCAACAACATGGTGTAAACAGAACACAGATTAATTGTAGAGCAAAGATATTTTTACAAAAAATAAGTGGCGGAAATTCATAAAAATCTAAAAAATGAAATTTTATTTAATAGTTAAAGAAATATTTTTTCTTAGAACAATTATGAAAATAAGAATTTCCATTCTGAAAATTTTAAATAAACGAACGAATCACAAGTTAACTTTTTTTCAAAGTCTTGTTATCTAAGTACTAAGCTTAAGTTTGGAAAATTAATTCATTTCAGAAGTACAAATTAAGTAAATATTGAACGTAAGCTCAGTGTTTTAAATCTTACTTAGCGTTTTAAATAGTGTTTTCAGCATGAAAACTAAGAAACTGAGTTTTTAACGTCCTAGTTCTTGGCTGATTATCAGCTAAAAAAAAGTAGGCTGATGTATGTACACTGTACATACATACAATTATTGTTCAGCACTGTACAGTACACGGTACATGTATCAATGAGAGAAATCTTGCTCCTCGTACATAATCTGGTCATAAACATGAGCGTTCACGTGCCGCCCACCGAAAAACCGTCCATGCAATGAATCTCGAGCACCCTGGGGAAACAAATATTTATAATTAAAAAATAATAATAATAATTTGATAAAATAACACCGGTTAGATGACATGGCCGACAAGACTATGGTGTTGAAATAAAAATGGAAAAAATAAAAATTTTCTGGCTTTGCAGTCTACATGCAAATACTGCATCTTTAACTCCAGGCACCTTCCTTGTCAGTCATCCCTTGAATATATTTGGTAGAAAAATAATTCTTCCCCCCCCCCCCCCCTTGAGTAAGAAATGTTTGAGTAGAAGTGGGAAAAATTATTTAAATGAAGTAAATAAGACTTTGTGTAAAAGGTATCAAGAATGAAGATAACGTGACAGATAAATACCGATTTTTATTTTTCCCTTTTTTAGAGAAGGGGGTTGGGCCGTGGGGGGGGGGGGGGTAATTATTCTAGACATATCCCCCTTTAAAGAGAACAAGATGATACCTTAGCCCCTGATGGTTCAGTAAATTCAACAAATATTTTAACAATAATCTCGGCGTCTTCTTCCTCACCCTGTCTTTCCTAAACAGAATTGTTTTAGAAATTAGAATTAAAAGAATCTTAAAAAGAATCCAATGTTTATTTTGCGCTTTATTCATTAGCTTTAGTAATAAGTTTTACGTGCAAGATTCTTTGAATCTCTTCAATAATAAAGGCGTCCAAAAATTAAAAATTGCAAAAAGATAACATCAAAATGTTATCAAAATCACATATGACCAAGAAATTTAGATTGAAGTAGTCTCTGACTTTGAAAAAAAGGTCAGTTTTCTTAAGTTTAAAATTACAATTAAAGTTTAGACCTAAATTAAGGTCATTGTCCAAAACGTTTAATGATACTAAGTTTAAAAGCTAAAAAAAAAAACTACCATTTCCTTAATTAAAAGCAACCTTGTTAAAATAGTAAAAACAATCCGCGAAATTCTCAAAAAAACGAAGGATTTTTAAAACCAGCGTGCGCAGGAACTATATATATATATATATATATATATTATATATATATATATTTTCTCTAGTTTACCTGGTAGATAATAACGTTCTCCACCTCCCCGTACTTGCTGCACTCGTCCTCTATCTCCTCCTGCAGCCTCTCATCCACGTCCTCTGGTCCTACCATGTTACGCAGACACACCACACGACTCTCACGTAGACCTCCGTGGGCCCCCATCAACTTCTATTTGAGAGAACAAGTTATTTAAAAAAAACTTTATAAAAATCATGGGATAAAAAAAATAGAGAAATGACATGATAATGTCAGGTAACTGACATGAAACTGGAATGAAAATGACGGTGAAAAAATAAATAAAGTAAATTGGTGTGAGTGAGTTGAATGAATCGAAACATATAAAAGAATCCAATATACATCTCGACAATTTGAGTAACTGAATAGTGAACAACCATCTAACCTGCATAACTAAATGTCTAGCTGACTGTCCCTTTATCTGCATATTCTCCTGCTGGTAGAGCGTGGTGGACTCGTTATCATCCATCAGCTTCTTCTGCAGCTCAACCTGCTGAGCATTGGCAATTGCCGCCTAAAAAAATAAAAATTGACCAAAAAATATCTTAATTTTTTCCCACAAATAAAGAAAAAACATTTTTACACAAAAATTAAAACTAATATTTAGACAAGACGTGAAATACCTGGGTTGCATCATTCCGATCAAACAGAGGGTTATGCCCCTGCTGGGGCTGAGGGGGCATCTGAACCCCCGGGGGCAAGGGGGGCATACTACTCGGGGGCACAGGGATAGCCCCACTAGCACTCTGAGGTGGCTGGGGTGGTGGTGAATTTTTTTCTTTATGTTCTGATTTAACTTTATGTCTGCTATCCCTGTCTTTTTCACGGCTTCGACGATCCCTGCTGCGATCACGACCTCTTCGACGATCTCTGTCTCGGTCCCGACGATCTCGCTCCTTTTCCCGCTCTCGTTCTTTCTTTCTCTGTTCCTCTTGTGAGATATCGTGAGCATCGATTCCAAGATTCTCCGCTACCGCGTCCAGCGCCTGGATTTTAGCTGTCACGGCAGCAGCAGCAACTAAATACAGTTTTCAATCAAGTAATCAAAAAATTAATTAGCTCATTAATCAACCAATAATGCAAACAATTGATCAATAATTTTCTATTATCTTCATTCTTCATTGTCATTCGCAAATAAAAAGACGGAAAAGCCTTAAAAATAATAATTTCATAGTAAATTTTTAGACAAAGCTATTCAAAATTGTACCTTAGAATGTGTTAAATAATTAAATAAGATCAAGTTCGGGTTTATGATTTCTTTTAAATTTGTCAAGGGCCATAAAAGCCATAAATAATAAAAGGAGAATGATTTACCTGCTGACGCAGTGGGAATAATTGACGCCTTTGCGTCCATGCTCACAGTATTCTTTAGGTCAGGGGGCGTGATAGCCCTCCCTACACGTAGAGCAAGTCCACCCAAATCAAAATTATTCATGGAGTTGATCGCATCCTAAAAAAAAAATTGAACCAGCGAGTTTTATAGATTAAACATTTTCCGGATTTCTGGGGAAATTCGATCTTAAATCTATTCAAAATAAAGCATATGAAACAAAAAAAAAAACTAGAGACCCCCCATTACATTGCTAAAAAAAATCACTGGGAAATTTGTAAACAATCTTAAATGCAAATGTAAATGATTTAAGTCAAGATGTATATCATAAATCTGAATAATTAATATATTGAAGAAGAAACCTACCAGACAGGATTGAAGGGTCTCGTACTCAATGAAACCGTACCCCTTGTGCCTCCCCTCAACAACAGTAGGAACCAGTTCACAGGATTTAATGGTTCCAAATGCTTCAAATACACTTCGAATATCCTCAGTTGCAAGATCCTACAGAAACAAAACAAATGAAAGAATTCATAAGATTAAAAATTCTTTAAAAAATAAATTTCATAAAACTTGATGACAATTTGGATCTATTTTCGTCTTCTGTCTTGAATTTAATCTTTTGAGTTGACTAAGAAATAAATAAGCTTGCTATTGCAGGCAACTTAATCATTAAAGTGTTAGTTTAAAGAATATATCTATGTAAAATTATGTACTTTAATGATAAATATATGTTTACCTATCTATCTATCTATCTATCTAACTAACTTAAAATGTAAAATACAGCCTGTCGTCTCTAAGGTAACTGTTTTTTTTTGTGGGTAAACCTGTTATTTACCCATCACCAACCTGCTCTAGGCCAACCTGTTATCATAAAAATTGAACGTGGACATTGACATCCGTCCGTTTAATTTGCAAAGATTTTTTTCCAACTCCCGTATACACAATACATATAGTTATACCTTATGTATTCCTCCGACATATATTCTGTTGTAGTTCAAGGATTCTCGTTCTATCTCCTCAATAATAGATTGAGCCTGAGGCATGTTGCTAGGACGACCAACCTAGTTAAAATACAAATATAATCTTAAGCTGTTGAAAGCACCTATTTCTAACCATAATAAAATATTTGCTTTATAATTATTTTTATGTCATTAATGCCTTGAAATTTAAGTAAAGTATATTTAAGATGCTTTGTTATTTGAAATGATGCATCATCGTCAATTAATTAAGTAATAAATCTTTTTCTTATTTTTTTTTTTGCAAATATGCTTCGTTTTCAAAAAAGTAATCGGTTTAAATATGTTTTGGAGAGTGCAGCGAAAAGCAGATTAGTAAAGTGTATTGATTAAAAAAAACATTTTTTAAACTCTTTTAATTCCCATAATCTGTTCAAACACATAAAAGAAAAAATATTTAATTCATGTTAGTAAAACTTAAGAAAAAAAATACAGAAACAAACGAATAAGAAGAAGATAATATCAAAATTTTGGTAAAATAAGAAATTTTTCTTTCACAATTTGATTTTTATATTCTGTCTATGACCAAGCTTTTACCAACCTTAATATTCCTGCCGGAGACCAATGTCCCGTTGAGCTGCTCTAGGGCCAACTGTGCTGCTTCAGGGGTGTCGAAGTCCACGAAGGCAAACCCCTTTAAAAATGAACAAATTATAAATGAAAAAATGTTGAAAAGAATGATTTAATAAAGATATTTGTTTAGAAATCATTTATTTAGTGTTTTTAAGGATCGACTGTTTATATATTTTCAACTGACCTTCCATATTTGGCTGAACATTGATAATGTCTAATTGTAATTTTACACGTACCTAGCGGATTTGTGCATGAGAGACAAAGAATAAAATTGTTAGAATTTAATATTAATCAGAAAGAAAGGCGACATCTTTGTCATTTTTGCTTAAATAAAGGGTGGTACCATTAAGAATCGGACATGCCACCTATTATCAGAGGACATTTGAAATAACGCTTACAGTACATTTAAATATTTGATGCGGATTCTGGATTCTGATCCGAACCCAGGGCCTCTCATTCAAAACAACCAACAATGGTTGAAGAGGCCCATCTATCTATCTAATCCGTTTTATTAACTGCTTTTTCAAGTTTCCAAAATCTTAAAGTTGAAACTTTATTGTCCTATGAGAAATCAGAAGATACATTTTCAACAAGTTTGAGCACAAAAACTTGGCATACTTCAACAATCTAACATGTATTCAAATAAAGTTTTAAAGATATTAATAGTTGAACTAACTAATGATTGAAAAAATTAACCTTGTGTTTCTGCGTAATAGGATCCCAGCTCATACTGATCGCTTTGATGGGTCCGAAGGGACCGAAAGCGACCTTGAGAGTCTCCTCTCGAACCTCGAAGTTGATACTTCCGACATAGATTCGACACATCAACACAATTGCCTAGGGTAACGCGAACATAGTAAGATAATTTTATAATAAAAACAATTGAAAAAAATTAAGTTTTAAAATATATTATCAAGTAATACTAAATAAAGTAAGATAATTAAAAAAATATATTTGCATGTATAATATTTATTTTAAGAAAGATTTTTTTCATTTAAATTAAGATTCTAAAAGGATAGCAAAACTCAAAATTTTCTGTTCAAATAACATTGTTGGAAAAAAACTTTAACCTTTAAACTTGCAAAATTTCATACTAAAGTGGTATTTTTTTAATGAGGTTAAGATCTTTTATAAATCTATAGATATTTTGGCGATGACAAAGCAGAAAATTAATCCTGTAATCAGGATTAAATCCATTTCTCGACGAACCTGTTGTCTCTGAAGAGATTTAGCTTGTTGCTGCTGGTGAGCCAGGGTTTGTCTCATCAATACAATTTTGATACTGCAGAAACAAAGCATTAATTAAACTTATTGGGAAGATCCAATAATTTTTCTTTCTTTTTTGTAATTTTAATTCTTGTGATATACCATTTTTTTTCTGGATAAAAAGCTATGGACCAAAAAACTGGCTATTTAAGGTGTTGACTCAATAATACAATTTTTTGAATTATTTATTCTCATACTGTTAGGTATATTATTTAATTTCTCTAAAAGTAATTGATTTTTCAAGCTTTACATTGTAAAGTTAAAAGTATGAAAAAATGCTTTCCTTTGTTCCATGGCATATTTCTTCGCTTTCTGAAACATGAATTTTGATTAAGTTTGCTTAGAATTTCATCATCATAAAACATATATGATTTGGTCATTTTAATGTTTAAATTCGCTGTGGTCTGTCCTTGTGAGTTTGAAAGACGTCCAGGGTCCGTCCTAGAGAACGATTATTGGACCCCCCCCCTCCCCCTCCTATCAATTTTGTACATGACCATTTATTTTTCAGCAAATTTATTATTATTTATTTTTTTGTTATTTAGGGCTAGGTTAAGTTAAGACACTTTCTGGGCCGAGCGCTGCGGCTATAACAGACTAGGTGACCGAGCGCTGCGGCCACATGGTCGAATATATCCATGTTCTACATAAAAGATTAGTATATATTCAGGGTTAGGTTAGGGTAAGACACTTTCTGGGCCGAGCGCTGCGGCTAGGACACGCTAGGAGGCCGAGCGCTGTGGCTGGGTCAGGCTAGGGGGCCGAGCGCCGTGGCTTGGACAGGCTAGGGAGTCGGGCGCTGCGGCCAAATGATCAATTATATTCATGTCTTACATTAAAGATCCATGTACAGGGGGGGGGAGGGGGCGGGGGTCCAAAATCATTCTCTAGGAAATTACGGACGCCCAATCACATATCAACTTTGCACATGAAATAGATTTTTTACATGAAATAAAAATATCTGAGCCTGCTGTCGGGCCCTAGCCCGAAAATTCTCTTTCCATGACCTATTTGCAGTGACGAAAAATTAATACAAATAACTTGTACTTAAAAAGGCTTGATATCAAGGTCGTGTCAGGCGTGGGTCGGATTCTGTGGTAAAACATGCTGTTATTCAAAATTAATTTGTAATCATGCATTCTACCTGGATAAGAGCTTGATCGGAAGAACAGAGTTTAGGAAGAGAAACTGTTCTACCTTCCTTCTTCCCTCCAGGTCCCAGAACCACCCCACCATCCTCCACCAGGCCTGTTACAGGACCAGGCAGGAAACCTAGGTCTCCATTTTCAACCATTTTACTCTGAAATAAATAAGACACAGAACTATCATCTTTGTATTTCTTGAACTAAAAGTTGTTTGATCAAACCGTCTTTATGAATTTTTGATTTTATCTTGAAACTTCGGATTCAAACAGTACACATGTTACCATGCATAAATAAAGCCGAAACAAT
This sequence comes from Eurytemora carolleeae, assembly GCF_000591075.1. NCBI lineage: Eukaryota > Metazoa > Arthropoda > Copepoda > Calanoida > Temoridae > Eurytemora > Eurytemora carolleeae. Next base: position 45,299 of record NW_019396172.1, read on the forward strand.
CGAGCTGCGACTGCCAGTGCCATATTTATGGTGCGCAGACTTCTGCAATATTGCCCCACTTTATTTTAATTTTAATTAGGAACAGACAGCACGCCATTAAAATAAAAAAACATATTTTTAAAGATAAAATGACGTTTTTATAGTTTTGAAAATATTTCTCTAAAAAGGAAATTTATATAATACATAAATAAATTAAAAAATAGCATGTGTCGAATCACTGCATTAAATTTTATAAAAATAATGTCTGCAGGTATATTCTTTGTTTTCTATTTTCCAAAATATGGAAAAATTGTCGAAGACGAGGGAGAGAAATGTCAAAAAGAAAAAAATGAAACAGACGTGCACCCTGCTGTAATTGCATTTCATAAACAGAAATCTTTATAAGAAACAGAAACAGTTCAAAATACTTTTATTAAGAAATGTTTATCGATTTATCTCAAGGAAAAAAACATATGCTAATGTATATTTATATCCTAAAAGTTTTAAATTATAAATGTGATAAATTTTTTAGATATGACAGATGGAATAGGAGAAGGAGAAGACTGGGAAACTCTGCTGGATTCAGGTAGGAATAGTACACTTTGATTTTAATGTTTTACATAGAGCATCATTTATTTATATAGGAATCGTAAATATTTGGTAAATGACACATTTTTAATGTTTTATAATTTTAAAGTAAAATAAATTCAGTAAAGTAAGCAAGAAGCGAAAAACGTACATAAAAGAATAAACGAATAAAAGAATAAGGCGATACACCAATAAGTAATCAATGTTATCTCCTTTTGAAATGTTAACTTTTTTAATGTAAGTGTTGAACATGAGCATTTATTGACCACGATAGAACGGAAAAATGCTTACAATAAAAGACCTTTTTGTATACTTTCTGAAGCGAAAGCATTAGACTTTAATATAAAGGTCGATTTACAACATGTAGGAAAAGCAGAAACTATGACGGGGATCAGAAAAATTTACCAAAAAATACAAAAGATTGTAAAAAAATAGAGAGAATAATTATAAACGATGATTTGTCCCAATAGTTTGGATTTATTTATACTTATACATATAATATAATATTGTTTTATTTTTTGTTCAATAAAGTTGATAAGAAGAAGAAGTTTGGATTTATTACGTTATAAGATGAGGATTTTTTGTAAATACGCTCTTATAACACCTATTTGTCGGTAAGACGTAATTAAGACTTGTGGTCCGTCCTAAACGATTTTTGGTTTTGGATGGCACTATAACCACATAGGCCTGTACAGTTTAAACTTTGAAATAAAGAGTAGTCATAGATACATGGGTCACGATGGATAGTTTATATTCTTCTTGAACTGATTGATTTTTTATCTGATTATTTTATCAGGAAAATTAGACGAATCTCTCTCTAAGCTGAAGATTCTGGAAAGGAAGGATAATATGAAACCTAGGATTCCTTCCTCTCAGCTCAATAACTCAGGAACCATCACAGATCCAACCTATTCCGGTCCTGTCAGGTACTTATTCCAACCTATTCTGTTCCTGTCAGGTATTTAATATTCCGGTCGTATTAAATTCAACTCATTCCGGTCCTGTCAGGAACTAAATCCAACCTATTCCGGTCCTGTTAGGTACTCAGTCCAACCAATTCCGGTCCTTTAAAAACAAGTTCCGGTCTTAGAGAGCCCTTTTTAAACCTGTTCTGTTCATAAAATACACTTTTAACCATATTCAGGTCATTGAAGTTACTTTTAACCATATTCCGGTCATAGAAGGTACTTTTAACCCTGATCCTGTCACAGAAGGTACGACTAACCTTATTCCGGTCATAGATGGTACTTCTTACCCCATTCCGGTCATAGCAGGTACTTCTAACCCTATTCCGGTCATTAAAAGTACTTTAAACCTTATTCCGGTCATAGGGTCTAACTCTATTTCGGTCATAGAAGTTACCCCCACCTTTTTTTCGGTCATCAAAGGTACAGTAAATCCTGTTTTGGTCACTGAAGGATCTTTTGATTGATTGACTGAATAATTGTTTGATTGCTTGATTAATTAATTGAATGCTTGCCCAGGATCTTGACTAACGGTTACAGACCGGAGTATAGAAGTTCAGAACCTAAACTTAAAATACTGAAACGTCCTGAGCCAGAATCTAGCAAACCAGTAGAAACACCGGTAATATATTCATTCATTCAGAAGTTTTTATTTATTCATTTTTTTCTTCAACCTTTTCTTCCTCCTTCATCTGTTCGTTTGATGATTTAATTTGATTTGACTGAGCCTCTCATTCAATTTTTAATTTACCCTTCATTTATAAGTTCTTTAACTATCATTTTACTTTTTGTTTCATTTATTAACAATTCATTCTTTCATCAATTCATTCATCCTGACTTTCATCATTGCATTCATAAATATTTTCATTCATTCTTTACCTCATCCTCTCATTTATTCTGTTAAGTCATCCGTGCCTTAACCTTTTATTCTATCCCTTAATTAATTCATCCTTTCAGCCACCCATCAATCTATTCATTCTATAACTCATTTCTTCCCTCATTAATTCATTCATTTGTTCCCGCATCCATGCATCATTATTTCTATTATTTATAATTTATTCATTCATCATATTATCTTTTATTTCATTTATGATACAGTGGTCGGCGTTTATATCAATACAACGAAGACTACTTTTCTATTTCTGTTTTAATTTCTTAAAAACTTATTTCAAATTACAATACTAGAAAACAAAGAGAAGCTGTTAATTAGCAGCTTCTCTTTGTTTTCATGTTAATGTGTACCCATCCTACTTTAAGGCTTGGTAAAATCCAAAATTTAAATCGAAAGTAGTAATCAGTGTATTGATAGATACCACGACTACTGTAGTTCACATTTTAATTATTTATTTGTTTTAATTTACCTGTTCTTTCTTTTTGCAGACTCAAAAGAACGTACAGAAGAGTTTGGAGCAGAGAGAAGCAGAGTATGCAGAGGCCCGTCTTAGAATCCTTGGCAACCCGCCGCCCCCGCCGACTAATAATAATAAAGTTAAACAAAACAACAAAAAGGCGGGGGAGGGTAAAAAGAACCCCAACGGCAATGCTGCTGTGCCCAAGGGACCTGATGGATCAAAAGGATTTCAAAATCGGCGATAACGGGGTGACACCGGCCCCGTTTACTCCAGGAGAGGCCGATGATAGACAATAAAGTGCTGAATATATATTTATGGTTTCAAATAATACGAAGGTCTTCTAAAGCAGTGGAATAGATCATCTTGCAAGACTTTTTAAACATTTAATATCAGTCATTCACTCATTCATTCATTCATTCATTCATTCATCATTTGTTCATGATAGAATAATATTGTAAATATCAGCTGTGCTAAGAAACCTAGACAATAATTCTACAAGAAATATCTATTATAAACCTTCTTCTCCATTCCTGTTAGATATTCAGTCCTGCCAGTGCTTCTTAGAGCCTACTGTTAATAATTTAAACCCATCGCCCCTTCAACTTACTCTTTAACTCGTCCCTTTCGTCTTCCAGCTGTTCTAAGGGGATACTATACACACCTCTCCTGTAAAACAATTCTCTTAAAAATTCATGAAAACAAAAATTTATCTCCATAAGAATTTTGCCTTTCACCTGAAAACGCTGAAGTATTACGTATTAAATTTACGAGGATAGTCAGGACGTTCCTTTCAGATAGAGAATGTAAGAAAACAGGAGAAAAGGAGAACAGGAGAACAGGAGAACAGGAGAACAGGAGACCAGGAGACCAGGAGACCAGGAGAACCGGAGAACAGGAGACCAGGAGAACAGGAGAACAGGAGACCGGAGACTAGGAGACTAGGAGACCAGGAGATCAAGAGATCAGTAAAACAGGAGAGACGTTAGTGGGCACCTTGATTTTGGAAGTTTTAAAACAAGGTGAACATTTTTCAGTATTTTCAAAGCTCAAATTTGTTCGGTATCCGTATATTTTTTCATTGGTGAATGAATGCAAGTTTAAAGCTTTACAAATTTTTCAAAAAAGATGATAAGGTTCAATCTGGCCTCGATGCCATGCAAAAGAAGTACACATGGAATATCTTCTTTCTCGTTTGAAAAATTGCCAACTTAAAGGGAGTGTCGGTGTAAGATGAAGGGACCAGCTGTCTGAAGTACCTGATTCACGAAAGTATCCATGTCTAATCAATAACGATGAAGTTAGCGTCGATTTTCTAGGTTCAAAAATGTTCAATTATGATAATGTCTGCCATTTTTCTTCAGAAGAAATATGTAGAAACCTCGCAGTAAGTATATGCAGTTTTCAAAATTCTAATTATGGGCATTTATTTCATACTTGATCAGACAAAGGTTTTTAGGATACCGTTGTACATCGGACATGACACTTTAATTGTCGAACTAGTTGAAATTACTTATACAGTCCCTTAAAGTGTTTTTTTTTTATAGATGCTGGCTTGGATTTGTAGTTGGAACACCCCTGGGATCTTGTCTATCCTGGGAGGATTCCTGATCCACCTGACCTTGGGGACCCTCTACTGCTTTGGGAACCTCAACACCTACCTAACCTCCTACCTCAGGGTTCATGTTCCAGAAGAGGTAGGACGATTGTTAATATCATTAATTCAGAATAAGACTTGCTAAAAAATATTTTTTTGTTCCATAAGTTTTCTTACACATGCTATTTTTGTTAAGCATAAAAAAGGGTTTAATTCCTTTCATGTACAAATGTTAGCTTGGTCATCTTTTAAATCTGTTGGTGCAAATTATGGATCGAATATCCAAAAAAATCATGAGCGAAACATAAAAATTTCAATTTAATTACGAACTTAATTGATTAAACAAAAGAAGATTTTGCCAATTAATCAATCAACCAATCAATCAATCAATCAATAATTCCAGGCGAACGCTCATTATTCTGACTCTGTGTGGATCCCCACCCTGGCAACTCTAGGTCAGGGTCTCTTCATGACCTTCTCCGGGCACATGGAGGAGAGGGTTGGGGTCAGGTAAAATAATGCTTTTCAATATTATTTAATATAGGCGAGCTCAAACTGGAAATTCTAGATTCTTATTTTCTGCATTTAAGTGTTGAAATTTTCTTCAAATTCTTTTCTCTCTAAGTATTATGGTGCTTGCTCTGCTTTGAGAGAGAGGGACCTTCACTAAAAAATATTTTAAAATCTGGGGGATCTTTATTCACTATTATTGCTGTTAACTTAAACTTAAAAAGAAGAAGATTTTTTAAAGATAATTTAGCATCTGTATTTTGTTTCTTCTGTAGGTGCTAGACAGGGTTCCCTCTGTATTCCTTCTCCTGGGCAGTATCTATACTGTTATTCAGCTCCTAGCAATACTGCTAATCAACCCACCTATAGGTTAGATAATCATCTCTATTCTCTACATAAATAATCTCTGTTTGTCTGTTTGTTTCTGTTAAGTTTCCAGGATAAGCTCGGTTCTCAATGTAATTTATTTATACAACAGCAGCAAATCCTGGTTTTACATGAAAATAAGAATACCAAATATTCACATATTATATTATCTCAACCTTCGTGCTTGCGAATTCATAAATCGTAAGATAGATAAAATTTGAACAACGTTTGAAACATATTGTGCCAAGCCTTTATTTGTCTTTTTGCACGAATGAGGAATTGCATTTTAACACAATAAGACTTGTGTCTACTTAGTACCCAAACTGGACTTTTTTCCTGTTAACGTACAGTCCTAATTAGAAAGGCCCGGAGTTAATTTATAATGACTGGAGACCAGGAGACCAGGAGATCAAGAGATCAGTAAAACAGGAGAGACGTTAGTGGGCACCTTGATTTTGGAAGTTATAAAACAAGGTGAACATTTTTCAGTATTTTCAAAGCTCAAATTTGTTCGGTATCCGTATATTTTTTCATTGGTGAATGAATGCAAGTTTAAAGCTAACTGTACTGTACTGTACTGTACTGTACTGTACTGTACTGTACTGTACTGTATTGAACTGTATTGTACTGTACTATACTGTCTGTACTGTACTGTACTGTACTGTACTGTACTGTACTGTACTGTACTGTACTGCACTGCACTGCACTGTATTGTACTGTACTGTACTGTAACGTTCCACTGGTTGTTCCTGATGATTTTTCATAAAATGTTCCGAAATTTTCTATCTTTTGATTTCTGTTTCATAGCATTCGAAACCTATTTATTCTTTCTTAGCTGATAGCCAATGATTAGAACAATGTTTAATGTTTATTGTTTAACAATTAATTGGTTTAGATATTCTGGATCCAGTCCTAGTACCAGCACTTCTAACTCAATCCAAGACTTACAGGTATTGGCTCGGGTTGGGTATGGCTGGACGTGTTCCTACTTTCTATTTAAATTGTTCGTCCAGTTCGTTCCCATGAAAGAACTATTGTTCCTTAGGAAGGACGCCCAGTCTGTTCCTACTCTTTTGAAATCGTTCGTTTCGTTCTGTTCGTTCGTAGAGCTCTAAAATGGGATTACTGAGACAAAAGGAAAAGTTAAAAAATAATAAGATTTGCTTACTGTTTTTTACTTTATCTAAATGAGCGTCCCATATCATATTAGATTATCTCCAAGCTTTAACGCCAAATTACGCACATAAATCTCGAAAACCTGGAATTTAATGAAAGAAAATTTTTATATTAGCCTTTTATATTTTTTTAAAAGGGTCAATTTTTTTATTTTCTGATAAGTCCCCTAAATCTTAATTTAGAGCTATAAATGATCTATTATGATGTGGGACACCCTGTAGTATTCTGAAGGTATGTCGGCGCAAAAAATAAAGGATGAACTAAAATGATACGGGATGCACTTCGTATCCCGATAGGTCGTTCTATCAAGATATATTAAATGTAATGCAACCACTAAATATTTGATTTTTTATTCCATTCATTTTCCTTGTTTTTTAGAATTGGGGGGAAATATTCCCACAACCTCTTTTTTGGAGGTTTTTAAAAAATATTTTCAACGGAGGATTTTGGATAATGTTTGATTTTGTTTACAGAATTATTTATTTATTAAAAGATGTGAAGCTTTTTAGTTTATTTTTCCCACATATAGCTGGGGGGGGNGGGGGGTTCTTAGCAATATATACCCCGGTCGTATCATGTAATTAATTGTTCTAGATTGTGAAGGATGAGAATGTGAAACCGGGTCAGGTGGTGAAAACTAAAGAATTCTGGATACTTTGGTTCACCTTCGTACTCAATACTCAGGAAACAGTTCTATCTATCAATCAATCAATTCAGTTCAATTCAATTAAAAAACTCAAATATACATTTTTCTTAATGTAACTTTGGTTGTAATTTTAAGAGCTTCATACCTGATCTATAACGGTACCCTGTAAACCTTTATCTGATCAAGGATCTATCGACGTTTTTCTGGCTTGTGAAGTGTTAAATTCATGGTTCTGTAGCAAGAAACCCGCATATTAAATAAACCCTTTGGCACTTCTAAAAGAGAAATCATGAACATCTCATTCATTCTTTATCTAAGAAAAATGTCAAGGCTACAATTTTGGGGCGTGCCACTCTCTATATGGAGGCTCACTTTTAATTATATCTAACAGTTCCTTTAATTGTCAATAAAAACAAGTTAACAAAACATTTTGAGATTGTTAATTTGAAGAATTGGTTGAACAGGCTGTAGGGTACATAAACACCATGTACAAGGCATTCGGACAGACGTTCATCGACGACGATCATTTCTTGGCGATAGTTGGAGCATTTGCGGCGATCTTTAATTCCTCAGGTGAAATCCTTCAGAAAAGTTGCTAGTTTGCTTATTTCCGTATAAATAAAATACTAAATCATTGGACACTCGATTGTAATTTTGCGGTGCTGAGTACAGGAGAACTTTTTCTAGACACTCGTATATTCCAGGGGTACAACAATATATTCGGGTGTAGATTTTTAAGTAAATTTTTTAGAAAATTCATTTTAAGTTTGGGGGTGGATTGTAGGATTTTCTAACAATATGATATGATTTTTGACAAAATATTTTCAGTAATAATGTACTCTGTACATGTATGTTTTCTAGGCAGTATATTATGGGGACATGTGGGACGGATTCGAATAGAAAATGTATATCCCGTACAACTGTACATGATAATGTTATCTAGGACGTGTATTCTGGGGGTACATGTGCGATGTATTCGGGTACAAGATGTGTATGATACTTGTCACATCCTCCATCTCCTTCCTTTACGCTACCCTGTACTTTACAGAATTCGGGTCTAAGGTATTTTTCATTCTATCATATTTTTTATACCAATAAATAGTTATCTTCCTCCTATTAACATTGTAGAGAGCGTTTAGTCAATTAAAATAAAGGGGAGAAAGTTTCTTAATTTTTTTACCATTGAATTGTTGAAAATGAATTAATTTGTGTGTAAAACGTAAATTCTTTTCCCCCCAGAGCATGGCATCTTAATTCTTGAAATATATACCCCTGTCAAACTCTAATACTACTAATATACAAATAATGCTATTTATACTACTTATACTTATCGTTTACATTTTTGAGGGTAATTCTGAGCTGGTGGTCTGAATATATTTTTTAAAAAGCTTCTTTCCGCCCTCTTTCTCCTTATTACAAACTTTTTTTTTCTATTTGTGAAAATAAAAATGTGAGGAAAGGGGAACATTCATTAATTTAAGATTACATTTGAGGCTCTGTTTGCTGTCTGGGTCTGGTTAATCTTCTTCTCTTTCTGCGGAACCTTTGTTCTTCTACCAACAGCTAGTGCGGTCTGTTTCGGTACAAAATACAGCTCTAAGAACTACGGACTTATTATGACCGGTTCAGCGGCAGCTGCGCCCATAATCGCAATACTTACACAGGTTAATCAATTAATCAATAAACCTACAAATCGACAAATCATTAAACCAATCAATCAATCGCTCAATCAAAAAATCAATCAATTGATTGCTCAATCAGTTTTTAGTGAATTATTCAATTAATTTCAATCTGTCATTAGAGATTTTATGATTTTATTACCGGAAATAAAGGAAATATGATTTAATTTGTTAGAAGCATATCTTGGAATCATTCTTTATCCGTTTTTACTCTTTTACTCCCTTTTGGCAGTAGAAAAACATTTTAAAAAAATTTAACACAATCGGAATTAATACACAACATCTTCAAACGGAGGCTGAAAGAAAAAGCGCAATTATGACCTGCAAATAACATTTTAATGATATTTTTTCTATTAACTCATAAACAGGAGCTTGTAATTAATTTCATATTCAAAACTGAAAAAAATTTGAAAGCAACTTCAAAAACAAATAAGTTTAAGAGCCATTTGAAATAAAAAGGCCGTCTTCGAGATCGGAAACTTTACGGAGCCATAACTTCATCCTCGGAGTTCTCAGAAAGCTCAGCATTGGGTTCCGGGATTATTTTTTCACATCCTGAGTTGTAAGCAAAATTTCAGTAAAATCCGTGACATGCCGTCTATAGGTTGTTGACTTGACATGGAATGACCCTGCCACAACTTGATACCTCTGAATACTAATATAATTATGATTATTTAGGGATTGTCTCCTGTTGTTGGTTACCTAGGAATGTTCATAATAATCTCCTGTTTCTCTGCTGCGAGCGCACTGCTTACTTTTTTCTTTCCACCCAACCCTGAACCAGCAAAAATTCTTGACAAGCTCAATCCAGCAAACATCTAGCAGACAACCTACCTAGAGGGAAACCTTTAGGAGATATATAGCCTAGGGGAACCTTTTGGAGACTATAAACCTATCCCGAACCTATAGGAGATATCTAATCTAGTGGAACCTACTGGAGATATCTAACCTATTGGAATCTCTAGCAGACAACCAATCTAGGGGAACCTTTAACAGCCAACCAATTTAGGTGAACGAATCCTAGCGTACAACCAACCCACGGGGACCTTCAGCAGACAACTAACATAGGGGAACTTTTACCAGAACACCAACCTTGTGGAATCTTTAGCAGACATCCAACCCAAGGGAACTCATCAAGACACAACTTAGGTCAACCTTCTCTGACAGACAACCAACCTAGGGGAACCTCTAGCGTACTTCGAACTTATGGGAACCTGAAGCAGAACTTCATCGTATTGGAACCTCTATCTAAACTAAACTAAACTAAACTAAACTAAACTAAACTAAACTAAACTAAAAGAACCTCTGCTAGATCTTCAAAATAATAGATTTTCTTATTTAAAAGAGCTAAATTTATAAGTTCAGTCAGAAAATATTTATGAATATTGTTAAGTTTTTCATCACCAAGAAATCTAAAATCTTCTAGTCTTAATTTTGAATATTATGTACGGAATGATATTTTTATGGTATTTTTTTTCGCCAGTAAGGGAACTTTTAATCTAATGAACTGAGCTTAAAATCTGCTTAGCTTAACTTTAAAGAAAAGATTGCGGCTGCTTATTTTTGCTTTCTTCTAGAAACAAAGATCTTAATATATTTATGTATTGTTTGTTTGTATTGTATCAATGGGTAGCACTTGTTAATATTTATAAGATCCAAAGGAAAGGTGTGCCAATTTTTTCTTCCGAGTGAAATAATTCTCACTAAAATGTTCACACATTAATTGACCATAAGAAATTTTTAAGCATTTATGAAGTATACTACAATTTTACGTAACCTATAAATTAGAATAGACAAATATCAATTTATAGAATGTTACCCAAATGTCGGTGTTTGTAAAACGTTTTAGTCATATGCCATCTTAAATGTATTTTTAGAGTTTATTTTTCTGTCTTCCTTGAAGTCTTGCTTTCAGAACTAATCTTCATTTCTTGATCATGAATGTAAATCAGTATTATTATTAACCTATAGAAAAGTAGATTAATTAAATCTCATCTTTGCAACTAAAGCGATTAAAAAACACAAGGAACAAAGTTTTTGCTCAAGCAATTTTATTTAAGACAAGACAAGTTTTAAGAATAAAACATCACAATTTAATTTTTAAAATCTCAAATGAAAGCAATACTTTATCAATGCGAATTGGTTCACTTCATTAATCTACATAATTTTTACAACAATTATTGGATTAGACTTCCACGATTTTCTTTAATATCAGAACAATAGTTAGGAAAATGTGTTTGTTCAACCTAGAAGCCTAACCAGCTGAGGCCGCAATTTAGATAATTTAGGAAAAATTAGTCTTAAAACTGAAGGGAACTTCAAGAATTACATAATTTTTTATGCTCTGAGCGGAAAAAATAAAAAATGGACATCTAAAGGCAAGTTTAGTCATCCTTTTGATACTTTTTAACCACACATTTAATAATATTTTCCAATTCAGCGAATAAATCCTAAAAAACAACTTGCCACCCAGCACAAACTTACCTAACATGATTTTTCTAAGCGGGAAGGCAGGGTGGGGTGGAGAGTTTTTCTTGAAAATTTACCCCTGTCTCAAGACAAAGCTGCCATTGAGAATAAAATAAAAGACTTGATCATTGAGATCTTTTTGTACAGTTTTTCCATAGGTTGAATCAAATTTATAATCCAAGTAAATCAATTTGACAAAATTCAACTTTGAACGTCCGCATTAAGACTAAAAGATGTAGATTCTATACTTAAGCTGTTGAATCGCGGCCTCTCATCTGATTTCAGCTCAGTAATTGATCTCTGATTTTGGCATTTATTTTCTGTGATTTTAAGAAGGCTTTCATGTTCCCTTTATTATATACATTTATTGTCTCGAAAGAAAGTTTTAAAGACGTATTTTAACTTGTAAGTTAGATAGGTTTCAGTTTTTCAACGTTCACTTGCATTTTTTATTTAATCCATGAAGAAAATAATTGTTATATTAAAATATACTTATATATCTTGTACTGTATCTAGTCATTTAAAAAAATGCTTATATTTTGTTATATTTATTTAAGATTTATGTCTATTAATCTGTTTTTTTTTTCAGATAAAATATGTTACAAAAATGGTATCTCAGAAAAATTACAAAATAAAAAAAGTAACTTTTTCTTATTTGTTTCAATTAGTGATTAGTTATTTTTCTCATAATTTTATCAATTAATAGGAAATCCTACCTTTTCAATTGATTTCGTTTTTTTAAATCCGATTTAAACTTGAAATATTAAGCAGTGTCATATTATTACTATGTGCTTTGATTTTACTCATTTAAAATTTGAATCAATATTTTTCAAGAACTTCAAAAAATGCGACCTCGTCACATCTAATAAATTTTGGGTAAAATTCATCTAAAAAACAATAAATATCGGGAACTAAGTATTCATTAAACATTTAAGTCACAATTATTTAAAATAATGAAGAAGGTTTAAGAATTATTCGACTTAGAAATATTTCTGTAGTCTTGGCAGGTTTGGTTGATTCAAGCCAACGGAATTATTTGATTCGCGCAATTTTAAGCTGATTTTGTACAACTACAAGATTAAGTCAAGTCAACATTCTATTTAAGTTCATTAGAGATTGTAAATTTTGAGTCTGTTTAGGTTAATTTACACATATACATTCCAGACTTATGTTCCCCCATTCGCCTCACATCAAATATAAGCACTTCATCCTAAACAGAATTAAAGTGGGGTCAAAATTAGTATTTTAAAAAAAATCTTACAAAAATTTAAAATATCATATTTATCTTTTTTAATGATCACCCCCCCCCCCCCTCACTGATAATGTGAATTTACTTTGTGAGAAAAAATCAGAGTAGAAATAGACTTAATTTTTAAAAGTTCTGTTATTTAATATTTCCAAGAAAGCCTGAACCCTACCAATCCCCCCCCACCCCTTCCTGAAATATCTTTTAAAAGAATTTGTTACCTGTGCATAATCTTTATATGGAATCTCATTCTCTACTTGAAATCCCAGCTTTCGGAATATTGCCTTGAAACAGGTGAAAATATATTTTAGGGGGTTTTAAAATCTTTTCAACCACGACGATTCTTAACTTGAATTAAATTCAGTTTCATGTCTATTTGGCTAATAAATCATTTCTGATCCAAAAAAAAACCACTCAAATTATAAAACAATTTGTGTGGAAACTTACTTTCTTCTTCATTTTTTATATGTTTTAAAAGTTCTTTTCGACTGGAATATTCAGAGAAGAGACCTTTTGAATAAACTTATTTTTTCTTCGAAATTTATCAATCTTATGTTGTTAAAATCAAGAGAAAAAGAACGTCATTTAGACGGCCAGCTTTATAGTTGCGTAACTTTTAAATCAAATTCAACATTTTTACTTATTAAATTAGAATCTATGAACCTGTGAGTAGACTGATAGTGCCAGGGTTTCCACCAAGCCAACTTGTTTTCTAATAATACAAAATTTTCGAAGAATTTGTGAAAATTTATCGACAACATTTTTCAATGTATTTGTAGAGGTCGCTGAACTACCTACATGCCGGTCAAATTCTGAATCACCTATTCAAATCCTCAATTGTGAATCTGTGATTTAGGATTTTAATTAGCGGCATCTCCCCAATTAATTAAACTCGATCCCTTGTACACTTTTAGATTTTACGTAATTGATTTTGTTATTCTGTGTGCCTTTGCTTCTTTCTAAATATGTTAGGATTTAAAGACATTTTTGTCCAGTTCATTGATTCTGGCTTAGTTTTAGATCCTACATAGTTAATATAGTTAATTTTAAATACTTTAACTGCTTTTATCTTTCTGAATACTTTTTGATTATTTTTTTTAATTAAGAAAGCGTTCATTGACCCCTTCTAATCAATGTTAACATCATAAATCAGTGATCTATTAGTATTCTATTGAAGACATCAGTTATGTCAGTGACATTCATACAGAAAACTTACTCTTCAGCCATTTTCAGAGCCTGAAAAAAAAAAATATTTTGTAGTTTCGTAAATATAACATTTTTAAAAGTTTGAAATTTTCTTTTGACACGATTACCTGAGAAACAAGTTTTGTCGCCAGACCTTGTTTTCTCACTTCACTTTTTGTACAGAGCATGTAAATCTCAAGACAGCTCGTCTTGCAGTACTAAACAGTAATATTATTTTTAAATCGGGAGGTAACAAGAAGTTTATAACAGTTCAGTTTGTCTTAATCTTGAGTTTCAAACTTTCATTAGCTTCTCTCTACTCAGGAAGAGAAGAAATAATCGATTTTCGTCATTACCAAAAATACTGTAGCGAATTTTAAAACCCACTCAGATTCTAAATACATATTTAAAAGGATAAAACATTGCAATATACATTGAAGTGTCTAAAAGTAAAAAGCAATATTCATGTTGGCAAATGTTTAAAATTTTTTCCATGTTAGTTTCTATGTTCACATTTAAAGTTTCTTTTATTTATTAAGGTCCTTCTATACTCCACAGGACCAACTTTATATTACCATTTTTTTACCTTTTCCATGATGCAGAACCGTCCAAAGTCTGTTGAGAGATCATCAAAGAATGATAAGAGTTTGATCATCTTCTCTGGTAATTCATCAGAATCATCTTTTTCGGGTTTCTTTTCATCAGAATCATCGTCTTCCTTCATGCAAAATGTTTTCAGTCTTCTCAAACCCCATTAATCAAAATTATATTTCTGCTATTCTAGTGTTAAATATTTCCTACTTTTTTTTAGTATTAACATTAATTGCCTTTTGGTATTTGTTAAAACAATTTTTGTTCTTTTTTCACGAAAATAATATATTCTCTGACAACGCTGAATAGATTGTTAATGTAAAACTTGAAGTTGAATTGCTCATATTAAGTTAAGATATATATATATATATATATATTGTTTCAGTTTTTAACTTCACATTTTTTATTAAAAAAGAATTATGCTATATATATATATATATTTTGTAAATTTTATGTAGTTTGAAATTTCTACCCCCGTTTTGAGGTTCGCCACAAGAACTCCAATTAACTGTCCATCCTCCTCAGCAACTAAGCTAAATTAAAGAAAGTGTTCGTGAAAAATAGCTTTTCCTGAAATCGAAACTTTCTTTTTAAAAGTGTCAACCAATTTAACTTTAAATTTTTAAAATAAACTATTGAACATTTCTTGGGATCTTAATAGTTTCCCAACCTAAATATGTGAAGGGGTTCATGAGTTAAGATCGGCCAAACAACCAGAGATTACAACTTTATATATATATATAGAACGGTTCTAAATTCTAGCATTTTTCTGTCAAAAAGATCATTTGTTGTATTTTTAAAGTTTCGGTGTTCAGTTTTTTTTTTTAGATTTCAAAGATTGACTTAATTTAATGAAGACCTGTATTCTGTTTCAAGCATACTTAGCACAGTTTTCTCTACACCAGGAATAGCATAACCTACACAAATAATGCATAAAAAGTGGATATAAGCTTATGTTTTCCAAAATAGCAAGACATAAATGCAATATTTTTATAAAATTTTCCTTTGTAAACAATTAATCAAAAATGCAAATTTTTTAGAATTTTGTCGTTTAATGAATATTTTTTTTGGAAATAAAAATGAAATTGTTGGAAGAAAGTGAAGACCAGGTGTTAAAACAGTTTTAGTCTCACTTTCTTTAAGTTTTTCTTTTTTTGAAAATGTCTTCACTGGTTTTCTTGTTTTTCTGGAAAGATAAAACATGAAATAAATAAAACACCACGTTTTTTTACCTTTAGGGCATAGATCAAGTCCAACTGCTGCTGGTTCATGCGGGAAGAAGTATTTTCGTAGGAGAAGAATAATACCGGAATAATCCTCCGGGGTTACACTTCGAACCGTAATCATTTTTTCTAGAAAAGTAAACTTAAATTTGTATTGTTTAATGTGTTAAAACTTTAATCCACACAGATTTAACAGTAAACTGTGACGTTCGATCTCAATTGGACCAATTAAACATAAATCTTTCGTTTTTACTCTTTTTGATATTTGTATTTCAAATGACAAAGTAGAAAAAGACAGCTTTGCAAGCTTAAAGATTATTGAATTATACATAGTTCAAGGTGAATTAGGAATAAAAGAATTCGTACAAAGAGAGGGAACGGCGTTTAAAGGGTTTGCTGGGCAAGAAAATCTATCAAAATTTTGCCCAAATACTCATATAAATTTAAATCACATTAATAGCTTCAAAAAGTGGGTTAGTGAGCTCTCAATTAAGAGCCTAGTAAGTAGTAACGTTAACAATATAAAGTAGGTCCGGTCTCAGAAGTTGATGCATATTTTTATTAACTGTTTAAATTTGTCATTTTTATTTTTGTTTCAGATAAAGAATGAGCCGGTTAACCTGTGTTAGGTTGATCCATCGAGAATGCAGTTCTAGAGCTCTCGTGTTTAATCCTATTAGACAGGAATATAGAACAATAAAGTAAGTATGCATATATTGTATAACTAATCTTATTCTTAATAAAGTAAGTATGCATATATTGTACAACTTATCTTATTCTTAATAAAGTAAGTATGCATAAATTGTATAACTTATCTTATTCTTAATAAAGTAAGTATGCATATATTCTACAACTTATCTTATTCTTAATAAAGTAAGCATGCATATATTGTACAACTTATCTTATTCTATACTTACAACCAAGGTCTAATAGATGATCCTTCGTCCGTGCAAAGGTGGCAATGTCCGGTTCACAACGGTACCCTTGAAAGCTTTCTCTGGTCAATCATGAATTAAATATCAATTTTTATAATTTCTGAACTGAACTTCCAATTGTAGTTTCTTTAGAAAAGTGACTTATTTCAATTGGTTAAAAATATGTATAAACTATCAGAAATAAAGTTTAAACGTTTTTAAACCTAGAAAAATGACAATGTGTTCCACATTATTAATATGATTAAGGTTTCAAGGGTTCTGTTGTTAGTCGGGCATTGCCATCTTTGCTAACCTGTTTAAGAATATACCAACCACTGTTGTATTTTTATTCACACCCTGAGCTTTCCTTATACGTTATAGTAAAGTTTATCTTCCCCACTTTGTATATAATCTTTAACGCCTTGCGATATTCTAACTAAATTACAAACATTTAAATTTTTAGTTTTTTTTCTTGAGAAGGATGATTTTTAAAATGAAATTTGCATTTTGCTTTGACACATTGACACCCCTAGAATGAGATTTAATGAATCGCAAGAAGTAGCTTATCTGCGCAGACGTAGTTCAACCATGTCTAGCCATCCATTAAATTTGCTCCATTATTTAGGAAGTTGAGCCGAAACCGATAGAGTTGGTAGGAGATAACTTCGTTCAAAGACTGTATAAAAAGATGTTCAGGGAAAATGCGCAACTTTTTGTCAGCGTTTTAAAAAATGCCCAAAACAGTTATTATTATTGTTATATACTTTATTTTCTTAAACATATGATTCAATATCACAGTTAATCTTATAAAAGTTTATTTCCGGATGTTATGGATTTTTTTATGAATATACCTTATAAAGGGTGACCCAAAAAAAACACGTGCTATCAAGGTTCTTGAGCCCACACAATCTTGCAAAAAGTTCAAAAATGTGCCCAGCAGAAAGGTTTTATTAGTGAAGGGTATGGCTTTTAAAAACCTAATCCTACCATTTTTGGGGTTCGCCCTGTATGTGAAATAAAGTTGCATGACGGTTTAGAGGTGTTCCTAAGAGTAAACTGAAGGCTAGTGGATATATTCTTTTAACTCACTGTGTTCAACTTCAACAATTAGACAAATTTTTCAGGAAACTTACAGACACATCATGACACAGTCTAGTCTGTATCAATTAAAGAAATCATCATTTTTATTAATATTTTAAGAGTTCCATCACAAACTATTTAGAACCGTATCCATTTATCTGAGAAACGATTTTTTATTTCTGGAATGAGACACATCTTTGTAAAAGTTGATTGTTAATTGTCATATGTACTTTTATAAATAAGGATCACATTTAAAGTTAAATCATTTTATTTGACTCCTGCCTGGCCTTCCACACTTTGTTTCTATGAAGAATGGACCAGTGAGGGGCTCCTCTTTTTGTAGCGGTTTGACGAGAGCTTAACTCTGATTTTCTTAATCGGCCATTTTAATTATTTATTTCTATTTGAATCTGTTGGTTCAGAGTATTTGATATGCCGGATACTTTCTACTCCTGGTTCCTCGTCTCAGAGCTTCACGTCTGGATGCTTTGTGTGAGAATCAATAATAATTACTTAAAAAACTTTCTAAAGAAGATGAAAACTATGGATAAACTTGTGTAAATTATGTTACATGCTTAATTATAAAAATTTATCAACCATTTCTGATTTTTTTTTATTTCGACCCGCCGTTTGACTGTTCTCTGTGCATAAAATGAATTTGTTCAATACTGTGATGTCGAAAAAGTGAAGAAGTTCTAATGTCAGCCGTTTAAAAGTTATTTAGAAACCGTGATTGGGTTAAAATAAGCTTCAAGCTTTAAGAGTGAGTTTTCATCTTTTTGACCATTTTTGCAGAATTCTTCAATTTTCTAATTTGCTTTCGCATTTTTCGCTTTTAATAATAATAATATTATTTAAAAATACATATTAGGCCCGACTAATGAATGAGGGAGATTATGGTCGAATTGTCAGAAATGCAATGGTAGAAGCACTTTGGCAGGTAAATAGATATATTGTTATGCCATTGATAGCGGGGATCTTATCCTAAACTTGTCAAAATGGTATAACTATTAGTTTTCAAGGTCATTTAAATACTAGATTCGCCCCTTTTAAAATTCGGTGATGGTGATGGACCAAACCTCTATAAGTAACAAAAGTAGACGTTAGTTCCACATTTATTGAAGGAGGGTGGGGGAGGACTTTGTTTGGGTTTTTATTTCAGATTCCCCTTTTATATTTAAAAATTATTATTTTTTTAAAACTAAATGGTTGTATTTTCAAGACCAAAACTTAATCAAAAATAAGATACTTCTAGCTAAACCTTTTTATATGTATATTGGATACTGGTGATAATCAGAAAACTCTGAAATGGACGACGACTTAATAAAGTCCAATAAGCATGAGACACAGAAAGTGTCCCGTGTAACACAAAAGACCCATTTTACTAAGTTAGTGATTTGATAAGTGTCTTGTAAAATATTTGCTTTGTAACAATAGCAAATATTATGTCGTCTTTTTATTCCATTGTTTCTGGTTATCACTTTATTCAATAATAATAATATCAACAATTTGAATGATATATTTATGACATAAAACATCAGGATTGTGATCAAAGAGCTAAATCTATCGGAGATATGGCGGGTTCTGCTCGATCCAAACAGATATTGGCAATTTCAGAGGAATTTCAGGTAAAATATTAATAAAAAAGGGAGTGTTCATAAAGATTAAATCTGGGGTTTAGGAAATATTGATCAGAGGTCGGAATTAATGAATAGCAAGAAGTAGTTGAGCTGGATACATTTAGAAGAACAACTTCATCGGTGTGTGGCCGAGAGTACACGCGAGTTACTTATACCCATACATAGTCCAATTTCTTTTCGCTCTTAAAATTTTCCGACCTCTGCCCTATTTTATCTTATTCTCATATTTCTCAGATCTAATCCACAAAATATCTTTAAAATTGTTCTCTCTACGCATGACTTCTGACAACCTCGTTATTGAAGAACGTTTTTTTTCTTCTCCGTGTTATTCTAAAAATTCCCATTGGAGTAACATTATCAGAAATTGTTTTGTTCTCTAATTGAATTTCCAGTTTTTTTTTTAATCAAAAAGAAGCATTTCCGTCATTCTTCAAAAACACCTAAAGGTTTATTTTTCTCGTTCATTTTGGGAAAACAGGTGATTTGAGTTAAAAGTATAAAGATCAAGTGTGCCGGGGAAAGTCAATATTTTCGGGGTTTTTTCTTCAAAATTGTACAAAAATATCTTTTATCTACCAAGTAAATGTGTATTGTTCAGGCTGCATTGTTTGTATATGACGAGGGACTACTGGGTTCAGATCAGGAACTAGCAAACGCACTCTGGAGACGATTCTTTCTTTCTATGCGGAATTCAGAGGAAAAACAGGTGGGTGTAGATACAGGGTGTACCAGTAAATATGGAATGTTGAGAGATAATTGTTTTTGATCCTCGAAATATTTTTCTGTATTTTTTGTCAGTATGATTATTACTAACTTATTATGTTACCCAAGAACACCCTAGAGAAAACAAAGTTAAATAAAAGAAAATGTCATTAGCGCGTAAATATTTTATTCTATTGCGTGTAAACCTGAACCCCCGTCTTTTCTGTTCAGGTTCCAGATATGGAGAAGATAGCTCTACTAGTTGATTATGTTCGGCGCACCATGAACCACCTGGATAATACTGACGCAGTCACCCTGCTCATGAAGGGTCAGGTGTCCTGGCTTCAGCTTAATGAGAGTATTAGTGCTCGTTCCTAGTATTCTCATCATGGTACTGATGATTAATCTTTAAAACATGGGGTTAACGAGGGCTATTACTAATACATCAGATGCATTAAAAAAGTTCTTAATTACAAAAACAAATGAACGAATCTTTTCAACAAATTTATTACTATGGTTCCGACATTGCATAAATGAAGAACGGAGACTTTACAAGTTATGCTACTGCACTTTACACTGTGCACTGTACACTGTACTTTGTACACTATACACTAATTCACTGTACACTGTACACTGTACAATGTACACTGTACACTGTAAACTGTGCACGTTACACTGTACACTATGATGAAATGTAAAGTAAAGTGTGCTCATATCTTCTCTAAAGCTTCTGATGTCAAGTGCTTGCTCTAGTAAACTAAACCTTGAGATCTATATTCAAACGTAATATTTTTTTTGATGAAACAGAACAACTTGAATTTGGTTTCAGAATGTTTAATGTAAATATACCCAGGAATTATCGGTAAATTGATTATGACCCAATAAAATTATTTATTAAGATTAGTTCATGTATGGCAATAATTGATTTTAAGTGAATGGTTGGAACCAAAGATATTAAAAAATACACTAGATGGGAGAGTCGATGATGTACTATATTTGTCATGGGTTAATGTTTTGTGTACTTTTGCGGTTTTTGCCAGATTATATAATTGGTTTTAAGCTAACAAGTTTTCATTAGTATGCATCGGTCTTCTGTCCCATTTGCTGTGTCCGAAAAAGAAAGCCTATTTTTAGACCAAATTAGAACTATAAATAGAATAATAAATAGAATAAACATGAGACACAGCAATTGTGCAGGGTACAGAGATCCTTTTGAATTAATATGAGATTTTTTAAGATAGTAGTAAAACGACATCAGATACACTTAATTATTGCTTTAAGGTCGTCTCTTATCGCAGTTTTCTGATTCTCACTGTAGCATACATCAGTCTTCTCTTCCATTTAATGTGTCTCTTATACCTGTGGACAAATTATTGGAACTACAGTACAAACATGTACAATAAACCACATATGAGGACTTTAAAAAAACAACTTTTGGTTTGAGAATAGATTTTGCAAAAAAAAGTGCAGAATGTGTTTGGATTAAGTGGGCTTTTGAGTGGATTATACCTTATAAGGACTGTGCTGGATTGAACTATAGGGGTTTAAGTACACTGTTGAACTGTGTAGAATATTAAATGTACTATGTACTGGACTGAACTATAAGGGTTAAAGTACACTGGTGAACTGTTTTGAATATTAAATGTACTATGTACTTGATTAAACTATAGGGGTTGAAGTACACTAATGGAACTGTTTTGAATATTAGATGTACTATGTACCGGATTAAACTATAGGGGTTGAAGTATACTGATGAACTTTGTAGAATATTAAATGTACTATGTACTAGATTAAACTATAGGGGTTGAAGTATACTGATGAACTGTGTAGAATATTAAATGTACTATGTATTGGACTGAACTATAAGGGTTGAAGTACACTGATGAACTGTGTAGAATATTAAATGTACTATGTACTGGATTAAACTATAGGGGTTGAAGTATACTGAAAAACTGTGTAGAATATTAAATGTACTATGTATTGGACTGAACTATAAGGGTTGAAGTACACTGATGAAGTGTGTAGAATATTAAATGTACTATGTAAAATTTTGATGATTCTGGAATTTCATTTCGTGCAGTGGATTGCACAAAAAAATAATTTGTTTTGGCATATGTATTCTTTTTGTTCGTTTTTCAGTTTTTATGAAAATTGATTATTAATTATTAATTATCAAATAAGCATATTAATATTTCATTGATTTGTTTTATTTTGCTTTGTACCTACCTATAGAATTGAAATTATCTTTAATAAACATAAAAATCAATAGATTTCGTTTACTCCTCTATTTTTGAATAGAAAGGTTGTTTTCTGGTTTTTGTTTCAATATTTCAATTTTTTCCTTTAGTACTTCATTTTGTATTTAACGGTATATTTTAGTTTAATTATAATATTCAATGTATTCATTTATATTTGTAAATTAATATATATTTTGGTATATTTTGCGGTAATTTAGTATATCCTTTCTTGTACTAAGGTTAATTCACAGGTATTTCAGTTTATTTATCGATATTTAAGATTATTTATCGGTATTTTAGATTATTTATTGGCATTTTAGCATATTTATCGGTATTTTAGCATATTTATTTTAGTTTTTTGGTCAGTTTAAAGATATTTAAGTTTAGTTATAGATATTTCAGTTTAGTTATCGGTATTTTAGCTGTTATTTATCGGTATTTTAGTTTTTTATCGGTATTTTAGTTTATTTATCGGTATTTCAGTCTATTTGCTTGTCTGTTTGTATCCAATAAACGTCAGAACGGTTGAACCCATCGGGCCAAAATTTGTGTGGGACCTCACATAACCCCAGGGAAGGTTTATGGACGATCAAAATTTCATAAATTTGCCTCCATCAAAATTCGAAAAGTTTAAAATCCATGAAATTTTTTTTAATAAAATCCGCGAACTTATTTAGTTTTTGTTTTTCAGTCAAAGCGAAATTGTTCGCAATTGAAATAAAGATGAGCACGAAGCGCTCTAAAAACCTAGATTCGTATATTTACCACTATTTTTATCAACATCTATTTCAGATAAATGTTTGGAAAGTTTAGAAGTGGGGGAGGTGACGATTACGGGAAAAATCGAGGAGGGGGTAGAGGAGATTACGAGTATGGATATAAGAGAAACGGAGGAGAAAGAGAAGAGGAGGATATGAAACCTCAGATAGATTGGGATACAGTCAAGAGCATAAAGGTAGGAAATAATTGCATAATTAAAAAAAAATATTTTTATTTCGAAATTTAAACAATATACTTTCATAAATCATTTTTTTCTTATTCAGATTACAAATATTATTCTTATCATTACTATTTACATCATTTACTATTTTTTTAGATTTGAATATTTTATATCAGAATTTATACAATTTACTGTTAATATTATTTTATTCTTATAACAATATTACAAATATAATTTTCATAGTTATTAAATTTTTCATCGTACTTTGGTTCATATTGATATTTTTATTGTTAATAAACTGCCCGCCAGTTATTGTTTGAATTTAGAACAGTGTAGAGACTAAGACACTTTTTACTCCTGAACTATGCTCCGAGATTGAAAAGAAAATAGGTAAAAAGATCTATAATTAGATTCTTAAATTGATTATCAACAAGACAAAGTTTCCAATTATTATTGATGAATAAAACTTTTTTGAATAAAAATATTTATAAAAGTTTGTTTAAACGTTACAGTATATTTTTAACTTTACCAGGTTAGTTTGACTAGTTGTCTTTTTTTTTAAGAATGGTGGGTTTTTAATGTTTACATGAGTTTTTTCAACTTTACAATATTTTAAACTCATTAGCACTTTTATGCGTAATTTTCTCAGATTGGTTGTACATACACATCAAACATCAAAATGGCTTAACAGATCAGGCCCATTTTTTGTGGTACCTATCATGACTCAAGAGAAGGTTTATGGCCGGTCAAAATTAAACAATTTTATCTGTAAATAGCTTCGATTGTTTATTTCGGAGATCCTTCAATTAAAACATGATTATTTGAAAATGTACGAAATGCTGACGTATATATTTCAAAAACAATTTGCTGAAGGCCGTGTACCGTACAGCTTTTTTACAATGTTTTGTTTAGATGAAGTTGTTGCGGATGGTGAGAAGGGAATATACAAGGATTGTACAGTAGACAGAGCTCCACTCAGGTACTAAAGTATTATGTACAACCAAGAATGCAGTACAACAGAAAACAATGTTATTTTACTAAAATTATTAACTCTAAAATGAGAGTATTTTAAGAAAATATCATCTTTAAGAAAAATTATTTGACACATTTGTAAGATTTGTTATTGTTCAGGAATAAATATTTTTTTGGTGAGGGATATACTTACGGAGCACAGCTACAAAATAGGTTAGTTTTGTTAAACTCAAAACTTGGGTCAACTCTTTAAAAAATCGAAGTAATATGAACACCTGAATGTATGTACAAAGTAATATAAACACGTGAATGTATGTACAAAGTAATATAAACACCTGAATGTATGTGCAAAGTAATATAAAGAGGTAAATGTATGTGCAAAGTAATATAAACAGGTGAATGTATGTACAAAGTAATATAAACACCTGAATGTATGTGCAAAGTAATATAAAGAGGTGAATGTATGTGCAAAGTAGTATAAACAGGTGAATGTATGTACAAAGTAATATAAACAGGTGAATGTATGTGCAAAGTAATATAAACACCTGAATGTATGTGCAAAGTAATATAAACACCTGAATGTATGTACAAAGTAATATAAACAGGTGAATGTATGTACAAAGTAGTATAAACAGGTGAATGTATGTGCAAAGTAATGTAAAGAGGTGAATTTATGTGCAAAGTAATATAAACAGGTAAATGTATGTGCAAAATAAAATAAACAGGTGAATGTATGTGCGAAGTAATATAAACAGGTGAATGTTTGTGCAAAGTAATATAAACAGGTGAATGTATGTGCAAAGTAATATAAACAGGTGAATGTATGTGCAAAGTAATATAAACAGGTGAATGTATGTGCAAAGAAATATAAACACGTGAATGTATGTGCAAAGAAATATAAACACGTGAATGTATGTGCAAAGAAATATAAACACGTGAATGTATGTGCAAAGAAATATAAACACGTGAATGTATGTGCAAAGAAATATAAACACGTGAATGTATGTGCAAAGAAATATAAACACGTGAATGTATGTGCAAAGAAATATAAACACGTGAATGTATGTGCAAAGAAATATAAACACGTGAATGTATGTGCAAAGAAATATAAACACGTGAATGTATGTGCAAAGAAATATTAACACCTGAATGTATGTGCAAAGTAATATAAACAGTTGAATGTTTGTGCAAAGTAATATAAACACCTGAATGTATGTGCAAAGTAATTTAAACAGGTGAATGTATGTGCAAAGTAATTTAAACAGGTGAATGTATGTGCAAAGTAATATAAACAGGTGAATGTATGTGCAAAGAAATATAAACACCTGAACGTATGTGCAAAGTAATATAAACAGGTGAATGTATGTGCAAAGTAATATAAACACCTGAATGTATGTGCAAAGTAATATAAACAGGTGAATGTATGTGCAAAGTAATATAAACACTGAATTTATGTGCAAAGTAATATAAACAGCTGAATGTATGTGCAAAGTAATAAAAAAAGCTGAAAAAATTGTGCGCATACCTTTAATGGAGCTTGAACGCATACGAGTAAAAATATTTTTGAAATATGATTTTTGTTGTTCCGAAGTTAGTATCTTATTTATTGTTTGACAAGGGATCAAAAGAAGAAATCGTCTTTTCATTGTTAATTGTCTGTCGTTAAGAAAGACTTTGTTATTGGACTGTGATTTAGAATGCATTTTATATTTTAGAAATACTGAAGGTGATCAAGACAAGGCCAAAGGACCAGGTAGGATCATATTAGATTTTTAGGATCATATTAATTTTTTAGGATTATATTAGATTTTTAGGATTATATTAGATTTTTAGGATTATATTAGATTTTTAGGATTATATTAGGTTTTTAGGATTATATTAGATTTTTAGGATTATATTAGATTTTTAGGACTATATTACATTTTTAGGATTATATTAGATTTTTAGGATCATATTAGATTTTTAGGATCATATTAATTTTTAGGATTATATTAGATTTTTAGGATTATATTAGATTTTTAGGATTATATTAGATTTTTAGGATTATATTTGATTTTAAGGATTATATTAGATTTTTAGTATTATATTTATCCTTATCTTCTAATATCTTTGTTTCCCTATTTTAATGTTTTTTCATCTTCTATTATCTTTTTATCTTTTTCTAATTTATTTTATGCCATTATGTTAAGAAAACTTGGCGGTGTGGTTCTTTTTCTGAATCGGGAAAAAAAATTTGGAACATGTATCAGAAAATATCAAAAACTAGAAATAAGTTGCAAGTGGATGTCCATTTTTTTATTTTCCTCCACAAATCCCCCATGGGAGGTGGGGGGCAAAAATAGACAGCCCTAATATTCTTTTTAAAGGTAATGAGAGACTGTACCCTGCTGGTGAGGTTGACCCTATACCGGACTGGGTTCAGGAGATGGTTATTAAACCTATAGAAGACGCAGGAATTGTAGAAAAGGTATCATCTTTATCAATAAACCAATATTCAACCCAATTAACCTATAGAATATGCAGAAAAGGTGCCATCTGGACAATCAATAAACCAATATTCAATTCAATGATCTAATCAATCAACCAATCAACTTGCATACAGATTACAAAAGATGAGGGCGATTAAGGTCTTTTGCAGCCTTTTTACGCATTTAGGTCCAAGTATTAACCATTTAATCTTAATCAGATCTTGTATCTTTTTTAAAGAGGGCCACATCCATGATCAGAACAATGATCAGAACTATGACCAGAACATGACCAGAACCATGACCAGAACCACTACCAGAACCATGACCAGAACCATGACTAGAATTTTTACCAGAATCATGACCAGAACCATGACCAGAATCATGACCAGAACCATGACCAGAACCACTACCAGAACCATGACCAGAACCATGACTAGAACTTTTACCAGAACCACGACCAGAACCATGACCAGAACAATGACCAGAACCATGACCAGAACCATGACCAGAACCATGACCAGAACTTTTACCAGAAACATTACCAGAAACCTGACCAGAACCATGACTAGAAACATGACTAGAACCATGACTAGAACCATGACTAGAACCATGACTAGAACCATGACCAGAACCATGACCAGAAACATGACCAGAACTTTTACCAGAACCATGACCAGAACCACGACCAGAACCATGACCAGAACCATGACCAGAACCATGACCAGAAACATGACCAGAACTTTTACCAGAACCATGACCAGAACCATGACCAGAACCATGACCAGAACCATGACCAGAACCATGACCAGAACCATGACCAGAACCATGACTAGAACCATGACCATAACCATGACCAGAACTTTGATCAGAACCATGACCAGAACCATGACCAGAACTTTGATCAGAACTATGATTAGAACTATGATTAGAACTATGGTCAAACTATGGTCAAAACTAAGATCAAAACTATGATCAAAACTATGATCAAAACTAGGGTTGTTCTCAAAAGTCAATAGGACCATGTGATTTACGTATAATCAGTCTCCAAAAACCCTAATCACCGTACATTAAGCACACTGTAGATAGATATAGATTTCGCTTTTGCATGCGAATATAACAATGCAAGTATATTAGTACTGTTTTAACTAAAAATCAGAAAATATGGATACAAATTTTTAATTAGGAACGTTGAGTGGAGTATTTAATTATATGTTCGTTTGTTATTTTAGAACTGGATTAACTCTGCTGTATTGAATGATTATAAACCCGGTGGATGTATAGTTTCTCACATTGATCCACCACAACTATTCCACAGGTGAGTTGGACAAGAGAGAGGGGGAGGGGAACACCCCTTTGCATTAAAGTGGATTTTAGGAAAGGGGTGTGTTTTAACTTGAAGTAGTATTTTATTTGAACTTTAACCCGGATTTTTGTGCACTACAAAGGAAAGTAGAATAGTATCCTAAAATTTTAACTTTTTTATGAGATAACTCCAATAAACAACGTTTGATCTTGATATTCAGTATTATATCATATCTGTTCGGTTCCATACTAGTAACCCTATCGTGTAAGAATTCCCATTATTACACGGTTCAGAAGGAACAATTTTAATATTGTTCGCTTCCTTACGTTTAAGAATGCTTATTCTTACACTGTAGGTGCAGAATTTTCATTCTTTAACGCTGAGACCGTGTAAGAATGGAAATTATTACACGGTCAGAGCGTGAAAGAATGTATATTCTTACACGCTCCGAGCATTAAAGAATGGAAATTCTTACACTAGTTAAAGAATATTCATTCTTACACGCACCTTATATTGATCTTTTAAGTATAGATCAATATTGATATTAACTTAATTATTTTGTACAGACTACATGCCCAGGGCACACTCGCCTTTTTCTTTTACATTAAAACATGCAAACTTACCTTTTTTAATTTAAAATAACATGCTCACTTACCTTTTTCTTTAATATTAAAACATGCAAACTTACCTTTTTTACTTTAGTAAATCATGCTCACTTACCTTTTTTGTTTTTTGAAGTTTTGATTTACCTTAATTCAGTAATATCCATTTAAATCTCAACCCTAGTCCTGTGTTTAATTGACATTTTCTGAAATTCTGACCTTTCCAAAATAAAAATGCAAAATGCTTTAAGTCTTACATTGGACATTTTCATCCAACTGCCGAGTCTCAAAGACTGCCTACTCTATTCATTTTTTTAGTTTATCTTCATTGCAAACCAGATTTGGCGAGATTTTTCAAATCTCTGCATACTTGTAATAGTACAGTCAGAGATTTTCAAAGATGGAAAGGTTGTCATGTCTTCACAATTTCAATCAATTGTTTTTTCACTTTATATTAAAAAGGGTTTCCAAAATTCCAAATTCATTTGTAATTATTAAAAAAATTAGACAGAATAAAGAGGTCGATTTGCCCCCCACCCTACAGCTACAACTAATTTTTAAGTACCTCAGTCTCTGTCAGTTGTCACCATATCTCGCATAGCTCAAGATGATAAAGTGAAACCACAATCAAAACCAAAAAAAGTTAATTTTATAAAACCTTATCATTGAAATACTAGTGTCACAAATTTTTAATGGGATCTTAGCACTGCATTTTAGTTTTTCTTCATTCCAAACCAAGTTTGGTGAGATTTTGCAAATCTCTGCATATTTGTAATAGTGCGGTCAGAGCATTTCAAAAATGGAAAGGTTTGTCATGCCTTCAAAATTTCAATTAATTGTTTTATACTTTATTATAAAGTTTTAAAGTACCTCAGCCTGAGTAAGCAGTCACAGTATCTCGCATAGCTCGAGATGATAAAGTGAAACCACAATCAAAACCAGAAAAAGTTAGTTTATAAAAATTTATCATTGAAATACTAGTGTCACAAACTTTTAGTGGGTCTAGCCATGAAAACAAACCAGTAAATCTTGATTCATGAATAAAAGACAAAGATCTTTATCAGTTCATGTCGAACTGATTCTTACTAGTTAATCTCATCTTTTTGGAAGATTTAGGATCTAATATCCAGGAAATGATTTCTTCTGTAAATGATTTCACAATTTTGTTTAGTAGATTAAGACAACCCACTACAATACTTTCTCCCCATCTAAAAAAAAACTCAGGGCACATTTAACATGCTGTATCTAAATGTTGTATCAACTTGAAAAAAACAAGCAAAATCATTAGAAATTGTTAAAACAAACTGAACTAAGGAAACAATCACACCACATGCATTACTTTCAAATTAATAACCAATTTTTACATATAAAATGGTTTTTAACATTTTAACATTAGAAAATTTAAAAAACAGTGTTAGTCAGAACAAGAGCATAAAACTTATTTGCAATCTTTCATAATGTGAACTGTTCCAACTTGAAATAGTTGGATTTCACCAGAATTATTTTTTAATATAATTTCTTGGGTATGTGCCCATGGAACCTCACAAATATGATATAATAATAATCTTATGAGGATAAAAATGTAATAATGGAATTCTTCAACTCGATGAAATAATCTTGATGCATTCTTTAACTCAGGCCTGCGGCCTTCGTTAAAGAATACATCAAGATTATTTCATCTCGTTTAAGAATTTCCATTATTACATTTTTTTCCTCATAAGATTATCATATTCACAACAGAAACTTTGATTTGAATTAAATTGAATTGAATTGAATTGAATTGAATTGAATTGAATTGAATTGAATTGAATTGAATTGAATTGAATTGAATTGATTTGATTTGATTTGATTTGATTTGATTTGATTTGATTTGTCTGCACTTGAGGTGCCAGTATGGAGAGGATGTGTTTTAACCATGACAGGGTTCGCGGCAGATGAAATCACACACTGTGTCAGGTAGAAATTAGTTGTAAAAATAATATTGTTATTTTCTGACACCTCAACCCAGATTTATTGGGTTGCATTGATTATTTATTTGTCTTTTATTTATAATTCGCAGATTTTATCTTAAGGTTCAATAAGACATAGATGCTGGTTTTCTTTCGAATTTCTTGATTATTCAATAATAGGTTTTAATTTTTCAATTATCTTTAAATTAGATTTCAAAATTTGGATCAATGAAGAATTTTTATTACTTCTGTACTGGATTTTTAACTGATATTTAGTATAAGTTGAGTTATAAGAATTAAAGTATTTGTCATTAGACCTGAGGATACTGAGGCCCGTCGTGCTGTTCTAATCCTCCGCCATGTTCCCGAGGACGCGCCTCGGATGACCATTGATGAATTGGCGGAGGTTCGGCGTACAGAAGAGTTGAAAAAGACACGACCAGGTCCTGGATCTGCCTGGAGAGGAAGATCTAAATCTCCTCCAAGATGGAAGCACGCCCCTCCACGATCCTTGAGACGGAGAATTTCTAGGTCTAGATCCACGGATAGAAATCAAGCAGGAGGGGTTGTCAGGAGAAGGAGATCTTCTTCTAGAGGAAGAAATATGGACCCAGACGTCAGGAAGAAATCCCGATCGCCTGATGCTTCCAGGTCTCAAAGGAAGGCCGATGAGGAGAAAAGAATCTCGAGGGATAAAGAAGGAAAAGGTGAGAAGAGAAGAAAGGATTCCAGCTCCAGTCCAGAGAGTAAGAAACACCGAAGATTAGTTCAAATCTCAGGTTCCCTGAAGAGAAAGTCTACAAACCCGGAGAAAACGGGATTAGAAGAGAAACTTAAACAGATGATTTCACAATCAGCTCCAAAGAGTCGATCCAGAGAAAAGCTGAGAGATAAGAAGGATAAACTAGAAGAGGGAGAACTGTCTTCAGGTTCAAGTTCAAGTTCCGACTCCTCTCCAGAGAGAACCTCCCAAACCCGCCGAGGGAAGAAAAAATCATCCTCCATGAAAAAGGTTCTGGACTCCGACTCCGAATTGGATCTAGAGAAGGAGATTGAACATTTGGAGCGGAGAAGTAAAGACTCATTACGCAGTGAAGTGGGAGATCTAAGAAAAGAACTGAATGATCTGAAAGATCTGGTTCGAAATATGTCCAAGGATAAGGAGTATGGTTCGAAAACTATAAATGCATTGGACATTATCGCGCGAGAGGTGAGGACGAAAATAATGAAGAATGAAGAGACAACCACAGAAACAATTTTGAAACTCAAGGTTGAGAGAAAGAAGAAAATGATCAGAGCAAAGTTGGAGAAACTGAAGGAAGATGGAGGCATTCGGGGAAAGGAGACTAAATCTGGGAAGAATGAACGAAGAGAACAAAATGAGTCAATGACAGAGAAGAATGATCAGTCTAGGTCAGAGAAAAGGAACAAATCCAGGTCGGAGAAAAAGGAAAAATCAAGAATGGAGAGTAAGGATGAATCACGGACGCCGAAGAAGAATGATTCAAGGTCGGAGAAAAGGGATGAATCAAGGACAGAGAAAAGGGATGAATCTAGGTCAGAGAAAAGGGATGAATCAAAGTCAGAGAAGAAGGATGAATCAAAATCAGAGAAAAGGGATGAATCAAAGTCAGAAAAGAAGGATAAGAATGAAAATCCATCCGATTTTAAGAAACAGAAGAGAACAAAGGAGTATAGAAAGGTAGAAGAGGAAAGCGGATCCGAAGATGAGGTAGAGAGTAAACTCCTTGCAGCAATAAAAAAGAGGTAAGGGTCGGGATATAATTTCTTAAATTTAAAACTGATTTAAAAATGTTTTTTAGTTTTTCATTCTTACATTTTTTTCAGGATTGATTCCAAGAAAGGAGACAAACGTCGCGGAGAAAAGAATTCTCCGTCACCGAAACCTAGATCAAAAAGAGAACGGAGCAAAGACGAGATCATGAACAAAATCAGAAACAGGAGTTTAAGCAAAACCAGGAAACGGAGCAGGAGCCGGAGCCGGAACAGAAACCGGAGCAGGAGCAAGAGCATGAAAAGAAACAGGAATAGAAGTAGAAGTACCAATAAAAACAAAAGCAGAAGCGCAGCAAGCAAGGAGAATGAGAGACGGAAGGACAGAAGTCCGACTGGGAAGAAGGAGCGAAGCAGGTCGAAGGAGGAGAAAAGGAATGGCAAAGAAACTGAAAAGAAGAGAAGTTCTTTAGCTGATCTAATCCGCAGGAAAGTCGAGAAATAAATCCACAAAATACACAAAAATTGAATTTTTAGAATAGTCGAGAAAGAAAACCCTTTTGGTTTAGCCACAATAATGCCGTTTAGTCTTGTTTAACAAGAGCTTATGTGCGTGTTTTATGTAATTTTTGACACTGTCCCAAACGCACTGAAAATTAAAGATTAGCATTTTTATCGAAATATTTTGTTTTAGTTTTGTTTAAAATATTTGATTTTTTTAAACCTTTGCATATATTTGTCATGCACTGTATACTTAAATACACATGATTATTGAATAAACCATTTTTCTTAATTTCAGATTCAGGAATTAAAATGTATTGATTCGCTGGCAGTGTTTGATGGCGAGTAATTCACCATATTGTAAATCATTTATAGAGTTACATGGACATAACGGTCTAGCACTTGTACATCGTTTTCGATTCGTTTTGAAACTATTCGAGAAACTGAAACTTAAATGGACCAATTTTCTTTCAAGTTCAAGTTTTTTGCTAAATAGAAAAAGTGGTATTGGTAGTCCACAATCTAAGACGCACATTGTGTCGTAAAGTCTTATTTTCTTTTTACAAGTTCTGAATATTTTTATCTTAATTTACAAGTTGGACAAGGAATTCATAAATGACAATTGACCTGTTTAAAAATGCTCACTAACAGTGAGAACCAGAACACTTAAGTAGAATAGGAAGACGACATTAAAGCAAAATTTAACCGTATTTGATGTTTATACAAGGCCTGTAGTAAGAAATGAAATCACTTATTATTTATGCCAAATGTGTCCTATCCAGATATTTCTGGTTCTCACTGTACCCCAATTTGTTGGATTAAGGAAAACAAAAAACCTATTAACCGCCCAATGACCCCCAGGCCAGGGTGAGAATAATTGAAAAGGAAGACGATATTATAGTATAACTTTATTGTATTTCATGTTGTTACAAAGCAAATAATTTACTAGACACTTATGAAATCACTAATTTATTGAAATGGGTCTGTTTACATTGCATAAAAACTGTTTCTCATGCCATTGCGCTTTTTAAAGTGATAACTTGATATTAAATGTCGTATTACTATTCCAGAGTTTTCTGGTTATCACTGTAGCTCTTCTAGTTTTGATTTTACGCACACATTTTTAAATCTTACTTTAGTTTGACGTGCAACGTGAACTTATAGAGCGCACGATTTTTACTAATTAAAAACATCTTCAGATTCCTATGCACACTTTAAAAGTCAAAACCCATTAATATTTAAAGACAAACCCAAAAACTAAAAAAAGAAACAATTCTTTATATTTTTCAGGTCTTTTGTCTGAATAGACGACATGGAATTACAGATCCAATCCCTCCTTCAGGAGGCTGAATATATAGGAGATGATGGAGTTGGAGGAGGTGAAGGTGTGGGAGTTGCAGAAGATGTAAAATATTTAAGAAAACAATATTTTCTTTTGAATGAAGATTTCCAACGTCCATTGAGGTATAGATGTAGATTTCTCAATGCATTGAACATGATAATACATTAATGCACTGGTCAGTAGTCAAAATAAAGGTTTTATTTCATTTTTTAACATTGATAAGTCCGTTTCTTTTAATCTAAAAAAAATTCAATTGGTTTATTTTTTCTTTGTTCATAAGTTTTTGCTGGTAATGCTAATAATGATTATGGTTTTAAGTTTATAAGTATTAGGTATTTATTGAATAGTTTTCAAGTTATAGAATTTCCATCAAACTCTCTAGAAGGCATTTAATCTAGCTTCAAGAAAATTCCAATACAAATTTTTATAATCAAATATAATTTTATTAAAAAAGGGATTGTCAACTTAATTTGTAGCGGGGGAGGGGTAGAACCCCCCCCCCCCTACCAGATCATATCCGGGGTTAATTTTATCCCATCTCTACATTAGGAAAGGGTTGCAAGGGTTACTAAGAACAGGTTCAGATGAGAACTTGATCTGTATCGGACGGGGTACTGTTGTATCCAGATTCTACGATACAGCTGTGGGATACAAGGTTCAGATCAAAGGTACCCAAACACGATACATTTCATTATTTATAGGATAAGCCGGATAATTTTACAATTTATCTATCTAATTGTCCAAACTATAATTAATTTTAAACCCAAATTATCATGGGGAAAACTTTAGCTCTTCTGAATAGAATACACGGGGATACTCACAAAGGATGAGACTTAAAGACGACTGTTCCAAGTTTTTCTTACATTCACATTACTGTAATCTTTTTCTTTTCCCTTAAATCATTTATTGAATAATATAAAGACTTCTTAAAGCAGAACTAAATCTTCAGATCGTTTCAGTTAAAGTTTATGCCTTGATATCGTCAATAAAGTTTATTCTTTGTGTGCAACCCTGCAAGTATTGAATGTCGTCTCCCAAGTTCTTCCTGTACTTTTTGACATTGGATACAAACCTGTGAAATCTAGATCACAGTTCCAGCCTAGAAGAGCTTCTCCCTGGTTCTCTTCTGGTTCTCCTCTCTCGGAGTTCTGGTTTCAGGTTGGAACCTGAGTCTTTGGTTCTCTGTTCTGGGGAACAAGGTTCAGAACCAGCTCTGCTCCGGGTACAGGTTCTAGACGGTCAATTACTCAAGGTAGGTGATTAGTAGAGGTCGATCAAGATTTATTTTTCAATCATAGTTATTTTTTGAAACCTTATTTACATACATATATTGCCTATCTTAAATTCAAAAGTACAGTACACGGCTCAATCAGAAA
This sequence comes from Eurytemora carolleeae, assembly GCF_000591075.1. Taxonomy (NCBI): domain Eukaryota; kingdom Metazoa; phylum Arthropoda; class Copepoda; order Calanoida; family Temoridae; genus Eurytemora; species Eurytemora carolleeae. The sequence goes on from NW_019396172.1 coordinate 80,628, forward strand.
ATTACAGTTTTTAGTATTTATGTACCACTAGCTGAAGGGCCCGGCGTTGCCCGTGAAAAAAAAATTAAAAATTAAAAAAAAAAATATTTGTTAAAAATTATTTTGAAAAAAAATCGAATTTTTTTAGCCTATAACACCTCCCGGTCTTCCATGAGTGTCCACAAAAATTTCAACCCAATCGGTCCAACGGTTTGGCCGGCTATAGACAACATATATAAATACGAATGTCTTCTTTATTTTATAGATGGAATAGGATTCAGAGTACAGAGTATAGAGTACGCTTTGTCGTAAATAAAGATTTTAGCTTTACTTCCCACTTAACTTAGAATCTTAAAACCAAGCTAAAAACATTTCCGTGGTTCTTCCGAGTTTCCCAATCAAAATTTGAGGCAAATCAGTCTAGGGGTTCCTGAGTTATGATCGGACAATAAAACAAACAGACAGACAGACAAACAGAGATTACAACTTTGTTACAATTATTAATATACCTAGGAGAACACCGTTAACTATAAAGCGTACATTTATAGGTAAATATGTACCTAGGGTGTAAAGCACAGTGTGTTCAAGCACACTGTACTATAAAGCGTACATCTACTAGTATTTATGTACCTAGGATGTGGAGTACAGTGTGTTAAAGCACACTGTGTACTATGAAGCGTACATCTATTAGTATCTATGTACCTAGGATGTGGAGTACAGTGTGTATAAGTACACAGTGTACTTAGAAGCGTACAAGCATCATCTAAATATTCTAAAGAACATGAAGAACTGTCCTGGTCCTCTACCCAGATACATAATCAACTCAGGTTTTTTTTCTCTGGTTGTTAGTAAACAACATAATGTGGTGTAGTAACCAGAAAATAGTAAATTGATTGACTTCTTCGTTTTTGTTGAAATGGTGAAATATCGCTACAAAATATACTTAATTCGTAGTTGATTTACAATATTTCATTGCTAAAACATCTATTAAAAGAAAGAACAAAGACGACATTAATTTAAAAGTTTTATCAATGTACTCGCAACTGGAAATGATTGTTAAATATGTTTTGTTTATTTTTGGACGGTTAATTTTAAACAACAACTTTAATTTGGAGTGTATGTATACTTATTTATTAGAAAGAAAAAAATATTTGCGAACACAAATTAAAATCTAAGATTTATGGTTAGCTTATAGTGACCACTCACGCCATAAATTGTTAAATCTTCGTTAACATTTTGATAATCCAATGTAACAAAGATTTTTTTTTAATACAGTGATAACCAGAAAACAATGGAATAGGAAGACGACATTATATCAGTACTTAATCGTATGTGTTACCACACACTTTTTAAATCACTAATTAAGTAAAATAGATCTGTTCACACTGAACAATTGATATGTCTCATGCTTATGGGACTTCTTAAAGTTAAAACTTGATTCTAAAAGTCGTTTTCTTATTTCAGAGTTTTCTGAATCTATCTGTATTTTAAATGAAAAATGTTTTGTTATATTTAGGTAAAGACCCTAAAATCCTAGAGCCTGAGTATTTAAGCAAAACTGAAACCTTGTCTCTGAATTGTCTAAAATATTTACACAATTCCTTCCAGGGAAGTTTAATCCAATGAAATAGATATCTATATTTCCATAGGATGAACATTTTTATCCGTGGAGCAATGTTTGTCTTATTGTAAGAATTGAGCTAAGAACTAATTTAAATTGAGTCTAATGACCTAAAGATTTTTCCCCCATGCGATCCGATTACAATAGACGCATTTAAATATTTACAAATTTATGATTTTGAACTCAGTTCGCATTTCAGTTATGACTTAAAATGTATAACTCTACTTCATATAAAAGCAGATAGAAAGAAGAGAAGGATTCAAGATTAAAAACTAGTTTTAATTATGAGGACTGGTCTTCTTATATTCTTATCCTAAGAAAAGCATACATAAATTTCATGGATTGAAATCCTTTATAAGAAATCTGAATCCGCCCTGACAGTTGACGAAGTTCATAAACTTCTTCTCTCAAAACACAGTTCTTCCTCAGCCTCGTCCCCAGGGTATATATTTTGTATCTTTATCATAATCAAACAGGTTTATTTTTATTTTTGACAACTAGAGTAACTGATTTCTTGCCACAACATTTAGTTTTCTAATCCCTTTATATATTAGAAATTACAACTAATTGTAGATCAATTTATAGCATTTAAAGCTTGAAATATTAAAGGTATACGACATCAGGTTACAGAGAAAATTAGAGTTTGTGTCAAGTGTTCAGTTTCTTTGTATTTCGTAAAAATAGGGTTATGTGTTTAAAGATTATTCAAATATGGATTTCGATAAGAAAAAAACAAATATGGGAAATGTTTTACAAACCTTGAACATTTGTTATCTTTATTGATTATACCTGAAAACATCAGCTGATTTAACCAAGGGTGCGCCATTTTTAAAAATGCCAAAATGTTTTTAATTTTCTTCTTGTAAACTTGAAACTATTCTTAGATCTTCAAGTCTCCAGATCTTCAAAGCTAGTGGAGAATACAAATATCTCCGAAACAACCCTAATCTGAAAACTTCCTGTTCTGAAACCCCAGTTATTAATAACTTTCCAAAACGTGAACCTATAGAATGTCAAAAATCATTATCAAACCAATCTCAAATCTCCGACCTGGAAGAATCTCAAATCTCCGACCTGGAAGAATCTCAAATCTCTGGTCTTGAAAAATCTCAAGCTGAAGCTCTAAAAAATGCTCTAACCCAAGAAGTCAGCCTTATCCAGGTACAAAGCTGGATAATTCGTGTAGATTTTCGGAGGTAGTGGAGGGCCCGGAGGGTGGCGGGGCTAGTTGGTTAATATTGAAAAAATTAATGGTTTGCACAAAACTAAAAATTCACAACTAAAAACATGCAGTGGGACCCGCAAAAATGTGGAAATGAAAGATTCCATTTAAGCATTCTTATGTTTATTTGATGTTGTTTTAAATCAAATTGTTTTGCCATTAGCGTGAATTAATTCTAAAGGGTCTGTGTACATTGCACAATTACTGTGTTTTATGTTGATGAGGCTTTGTGGATATAACAACTTGAGTTTAATAGTTATCCTTCTTCTCTTCCATAGTTTTATGGGTCTCACTGTATTTCTCCCAAATATAGAGGGCGCTTCGCGCCCATCTTCTAAATTAATTGTGAACATGTTCTCTTTGTGTACATCGTAAAACAAAACAAAAATAATTCGCGGATTTTCACAAAAAAATTTCGTGGATTTTCAAAATTTTCAAAAATTTAATGAAGATCGAATTTTGATGGAGACAAATATTTGAAATTTTGATCATTCATAAACCTTCCCTGGGGTCCCTAGATGTCCCACAAAAAATTTGGGCCCGATCGGTTCAGCCGTTTTGACGTTTATTGGATACAAACAGACAGACAGACACACAAACAGACAAGCCAAATTTATATATAGATATAATATATATGTACATTGTACATGATCACCATTTTGATTTTATATAACTGCTCAGGGTCCTCCTGGAACAGGGAAATCGTTTCTTGGTTCCCTTCTGGTCCAGGTACTACTGGAGAATAGAAGTTTATGGACCAGGACAAGTTCTACTCCGGTCCTTGTTATCTGCTATACCAATGCTGCTCTAGGGACAATGATAACACTTGAAAAAAGAATACGTTGATTAATTCATTGAATCTTTTGCTATGTGTTAAGTGTAAACTTTAGCTGGCGTTTATTCTGCATTGCCACTACATTAATCTCAAAATATTTGCATGGCTTGAATCATTGAGCAACGCCTAGTCCTAGGTTAACATGAACTTTAATTAAACTCATTCCATACTTCAGCTTTGCACCTACATTTTAAATTGTTGATCTAAATAATAAAACCTTGAAAATGTGATTATCTGGTTAAGATGAGTTTCTTGAGTCTGGTTTACGGTATACCCGGAGAATTGTTCGTCTTGGCTCCAGGTCTAAATCAGATCTGTTGGAGAACTATACTCTCAACTCTATACTAGGATATCGAAGAGATGCCGCGCTCAGGAATGCAAACTTTTCTTAATTATTCCTGAAAAATTAAAAAAATATTTGGTCCAAACAGGAAAAATGTGTTTGTATCTTATTAATGAGATAAAACTATACTAATGGACATCGTTTACATGTTTTTAAACATTCCAAGTTTGTTAGGTTAAAAAGTGATCTAAAAGAATCTTAAAATGTGTATTCTGAGATGTTATCCTATTTAAGAGTTTAATGTTTCATTACATTATGTAAATTTTTTCTCTCTAAACAAAGAAAATGACCAAAACGAACTTTTGGAATGAGTTTTTTGGAAAATCGTTTTGGTTTATATTTTTGGTGAGAATTAAAATTTTCAAATTGTAAAAACAGCAAACTTATCGAGCATACAATTTTGGAATAAAACATTTTATATCTTTGTGGTCTCATAAAGGTCAAAAACCCTGAATGCTGAGAAGCGGGCCTGAATCCGACGCACATCCCTGGTCAATTAACAATTTATGTTTAGATCTTTAAAAAGTTCAATTTAGCGTATGTTGATTTTCATAAATTCGTTACTCATTAGGAAGAACTTGCATGAACCAGAAATCAAGGAGCCATCAGGAATGCAAACTTTTCTTTATTATTCCTGACAAATTAAAAAAATATTTGGTCCAAACAGGAAAAATGTGTTTGTATCTTATTAATGAGATAACACTATATTAATAGACACCGTTTACATGTTTTTAAACATTCTAACATGTTTAAACATTCTAACATGTTTTTAAACATTCTAACATGTTTTTAAACATTCTAACATGTTTTTAAACATTCTAACATGTTATTATACATTCTAACATGTTTTTAAACATTCTAGCATGTTTTTAAACATTCCAAGTTTGTCAGGTTAAAAAAGTGATCTAAAAGAATTTTAAAATGTGTAATCTGAGATGTTTTCCTATTTAAGAGTTTGATGTTCAATAAGTTTTCTTTCATTACATACATTATGTAAAACGAACTTTTGGAATGAGTTGACCAATAGTTTTGAAAAATCGTGTTGGATTATATTTTTGGTGAGAATAAAAATTTTTAAATTGTAAAAACCGCAAACTTATCAAGCATATAATTTTTGAATAAAACATTTTATATCTTTGTGGTCTCATAAAGGTCAAAAACCTTGAATGTTGAGAAACGGGCCTGAAACTGACGCACATCCATGAGTCCGAATTTAATGAATTTTAGCCGCGTCTGAAGTTCGACAAAAACTGCTTTCAATTGAGCGCCGGCTTAAATCTTGAAACATTGAATACAATTTAAGTGGAACCAACCATAATTGAGCCGCGGCTCAAATTCTTAAAATTTGGCCTCTGGTCACTTAACAATTGATATTTAGATCTTTAAAAAGTTCAATTTAGCGTATGCTGATTTTCATAAATTCGTTACTCATTAGGAAGAACTTGCATGAACCAGAAATCAAGGAGCCTACTGGAAGGAGAAAGAGCTAAGATCAGCTCTACATGATCTAAACTTAAGACTAGCAGAGCAGGGTTCAGCTTCATCTGAAGATATTTCTCTGCATCATGGTTTAATTCAACAACTCCGAAGTTTAACGGGTATGGTTAGTTATTAAGTAAATATTTTGAGGGGAGAACTTGTGTGTTATGAATCTCGAGATCAAGCGCATGTATTGATCTCCATCTAATGCAGATCTATCAATTAATTAAATTCTTCGATATCGCCTGGTTATAGTATAACCAGTGGCCGAATTTAAAGAATTTGAGCGGCGGTTTAAATTTAAGCCGCGGGTTAAATATGGTTGGTTCCACTTAAAATTGTATCAAATGTTTCAAGATTTAAGCCGGCGCTAAATTTAAACCGGGTTTTGGCGGATTTTGGCGGATTTAAACCGCGGCTCAATTTCTTTAAATACCATCTCTGGATAAATAGAACTAGGGAATCAAGTAATTATCCCTTTGTCAGTTTATGGCAAGGATTTGAAAACATCTATTTACTGTGCAGGTCCATACTAGACAGAGAATAGACATTTATTTACCTTGTACTTCTTCAAGCTTTTTAACCAAAACCGGTTTCCTTTTTTAGTTTTAATGTGATAATTCCGTGTAAATCTACGTTTAAAAAATAAAAGACTGTATATTGCAGCCGGGGAGGGTCGACTGGTTTGCCAAGGAGCAGATATTATTGGAACAACCTGTACTGGAGCTGCTAAACACCGTCAACTCCTCCACCAGCTTAACCCAAAGTAGAGATGGGCACATTCAGCAACTCGTTTGTTGTTCGTGTTTTTCTGTTGTTTAGTAAAATTTGAATACTTTCGACAGCTGAATCTTTTTTCATTTTCCTTCTTTTTGTTCGTTTTTAAATTGTACGTTCGTTCAGTGAATTCGTTCGTTTTGTAAAATTGTTTGTTCACAAACGATTCCGAAAATATGTTCACAAAAAAACATTTAGAAAAGACAATAGTTTTTTTATTTTTCTGAACTATCCCTTAGTTTGTTCATAGATCGTTAATTTTCCTGATGGACACAATTTCGTTCGACAACGAAAACTATGCCCATCTCTAACCCTAGAATAGTTCTGGTGGAGGAGGCCGGGGAGATGATGGAGAGTCAGCTGATTGCCTCCATCCCCCCTTCCTCTACGCATATCATCATGATAGGGGACCATCAACAGCTTAGACCACAGGTACAACTACAGACAATTCATTTCACACAAATTAGCGGCGAGCTTTGTGTTATTTAAGGGACTCGACTGTGTCAGTGTAATTTCAAGTAATTTTAAGATCAAGTGACGTTAATTGTGGTTTCTCTACTCAAGTGACTTGCGCAATTCTACTGCAGAGAAAACATACAGAATAAAGGTTTTAAGATGAGATGAGATGAGATGAGATGAGATGAGAGGAGATGAGATGAGATGAGATGAGATGAGATGAGATGAGATGAGATGAGATGAGATGAGATGAGATGAGAATTGGGCATTGCCTCAATGCAATGATGGATACTTGAAATTACGCTTGCAGTCCCTTTTTGAAAGTACACATGTTAAATTAGGAAGTAAACTAAGCCATTCTAATCGGTTAAAAATGTAATTTAAAACAAAAATGCAATTTTTTTAAATTTGAATAATTTTTTTGTAGGTTGGATCTCCTGAACTTGCCAAGTCTGAATCTCATGACATATCTCTGTTTGAGAGATTGATTATCTGTGGGTTCCCCTTCTCCTGTCTTTTAACCCAGCACAGGATGGTTCCTCTCCTCTCTTCTCTCCTGTCTCCGATATATCCAGGTCTCCGAAACCATCCGGAGGTAGAACGGAGAGGACGGATTCCAGGGTTAGTTTCTCCGCTCTTCTTCATCAATCATTTACATGCTGAACACCAATCTCAGGTATTAGCTCGTATTAAAAAGGGATTGTTCAGACATTTGGGAAAGTTGGAAGGAGCCAATTAATTTATAGTAGTTATGTATTTATATTCAAACACAAAAGACAAAATAATAATGTTCAGATAAAAACAAAACACAAAAGAAAATTTAATATTGGCCAATTGAAATTTTAATGTTTAATAATTTTGTTCTGATCGATATTTGAACCGATAATACGTTTCCTATTACAACTCCTTGGTTTCGCAATACTAGAAAAAAGGCAATTTTTCTTAACAGACTTATTAGCATTGGAAATTATTTTAAGTTTATTTCTCTAAGACACCAAATAAGACAAAATTATGTTATGAAACAGATAATTTGCATCATTGTTCCAGGATCACTCCTATGTTTACTGACAGTTTAGGCCCAAATTTGGTGTGGGATCTGGCTTGGCCCCTATACTTGTATGGTTTTTCAAAATGTTATATTCTAGGGTGGCAGTAGAACAAACAAATTCGAGGCAGAGTTTTGTGTAGCACTTGTTCAATATCTAGTTCTTCAAGGCATACAGCCTTCTAGGATATCCGTCCTTACAAGGGATGTGTCTGTTCATCCTTTTGAAATCGGCTCAAGAGGATATATCTCACCATCAAATAAGGCGATTCTAAAGAAACTGCGTAAGTTCTGCAAACCCAGTGTTAGTTTCAAAGCAATGTGTGAAAATTTATCAAGCCTTGCTGTACTGTCATCATACCACATTTTTAGAAAACGAAAAACACTAGACTGGGACCAAGAAACCCCTTTTCTGAAAACCACCTCTGAATAGCTGAACTATACTCATGCTAAAAGTCTTGTATTGCACCTTTTTTGGCAAACCCTGTCAATTTTAAAATGCGATATTCAGAGAAAAGAGTATTAGTTTGTAAACTTTTATATTGTTTAATGTAATTTTGCTTTAGACAAATATAAATGATAAATAATATATTTATATATATATGAGCGAAGAGCCTTATTATAGAGATTAATAAAAATTACATAGCTTAGTATACATAGAACTGGATTTCAGAATACGTACATTACAATGTAAACTTTACAGAGGCCATTTTTTTCTTAACAATACAGGATCACCGGCCACTAAATATATTTACAAGATTGAAATTTAAACTACTGCGGTCATGTGATTTTAAACCTGATTACCGACCAAAAATTCTTTTAATATTTGGGTAACTCTGTAATATATATTTTACAACTCGAAATGCTTGATCAAAAACTGTTTAAAATTCCTGAATCACACATCTAGTAATAGATGTGTATGTTGTATTTTCAGTGTACAATATACCTTTATGACATTGTATAATTTAACAAAAGGATTGAATTCTCCGTGTCAGCGTATCATCATTATTTAATCAAACCTGTTTAAACCCTTTCAGCAACACATTACTTATTAATCTATAACTTTTTATTCATTTCTATATATTACTGTTGTAATTTCTGTTTTTTGTTTGTTTGTTTGTCCGATCATAACTCAGGAACCCCTAAACCGATTTTCCTCAAATTTTGATTAGGGAACTCGAAAGACCCACGTGAATGTTCTTAGCTTGGTTTTGAGATTTCAAGTTGAGTGGGTCGACTTTAAACGGGAAAAATAGCTAAAATTATGATTTAGGACAACTAATGGGACTAACTATGATCTGCCTAGGTCACGCTGGGTTCCCAATCTGGATATTATAAAGTATCATAGTTATTACAATATTTCAACTTTTGTTGATCTTTATGATTTTTAAGAATACATTGTATAATGTTCATTCTCGTACTTATAAGAATTGTTATAAATACATCTTTTTTCATTTTTGGTAATATTTGCTTGAAAATTCTGTAGTTCTTGTTCCCAAAATCTAAGATTTATCCTTTTCAACCCTTTTTAACAAATTAAAACAAAAATATTATATTTTGATAGTTTATATATAGAAGAACAAATGTGTTTTGGAGAATTTAAACTGATATCATCATGAGAAATACAAAGTTAAGATCTGAAAATATTAAAGTTCATGTCACTTTTTGTCTCAAGATAATTTGATAATTAGGAAGTAATAATGGGATTCCAAATTGTTACAAAGGAGTCATGAAGTTGCCAAACTAAAATTATCCTTATGTGTAGATTGTAGAATAACATTGCCAAGACCCCCCAACCCATGGCTCCGCCCCCGACTCCGCCCCTTCTCTAGATCAGACAAGAGTGGGCGGAAGATTGCTTTCTGTATCTAATTTTTATCTTTCAGAATTCAGTCTCATCCTTAATGCAAGATCATTCAAGGAACTCATGCTCCTAGACATAGATTTTACAGATAGGACAGCAGATATTGTTCTAGTTATAGATTATACAGATAGGACAACATATAGTTCTAGACATAGGTTATACATATATGACAACAGATATAGTTTTAGACATAGATTATAAAGATAGGACAACAGATATAGTTCTAGACATAGATTATACAGATAGGACAGCAGAAGTTCTAGCCATAGATTAACCAGATATGGCTCTAGTCATAGATTTTACAGATTGGACAACAGATATAGTTCTTGGCATATCACAGTACATTTTGAAGGCTAATAAAACCATTTTTAATTGCTTTAAGGAGTTTAACTCATTTTTTTATTTATCTTATCTTTCGGAGATTTGACCTGATTTGAAGGGGGGGGGAATTGTTCCTGGTTTTCCTTTTAAAAATCATTTAATCATAATATCTTTCTAAATTAAGAAGGGAATACTATTTTTTAAGAAGGGATGCCAAGGCCAATGACTTATTAGGAAATTACATGCTCCTGAAAACGGGTTCATCTCAACTGAACCGATTTTTGCCAACTGAAAAGTTGCCAGCCAAGAATGATCTTATTATCATATTTGTACATTAAATCGATCGGTCATGGTTTATTTACTCACAATACTAGTGAATCAAACATTTAGTCGTATTTAACGATAATGTTAATAATAATGTTTTGTTGTTGTTGTATAGCCGTCTTTGTAAACAATTTTTCCCGGAAAATGTTTACTAATCAGTAAATAATGGAAAACATGAAATGCATTTCTGATAATCTAACCAAAAATTCAATGCACTTCTGTACATTTTTACTTATTATTCGTAATAAAAAGCTTTGTTATGATGTACAAAATTAAATTTAATTAACTGAAAATATACGCAGATTCAACAGTCTTTATCCCTGGCAAGTTGTAACTTTCGATCACAAATATAACTTTTCTCTTTCTTTATTTATTCTGTTTTTGTAAAAAAGTAAAAAAAGAAAACTTTGGAAGTTGTAGATAGTTAAAAAAAGACCAAAAACTGTAGATTATTAAAAGTTAGACCAAAAACTGTAGATAGTTAAAATATAGACCAAAAACTGTAGATAGTTAAAATAAAGACCAAAAACTGTAGATTGTTAAAAGTTAGACCAAAAACTGTAGATAGTTAAAATATAGCCCAAAAACTGTAGATAGTTAAAATATAGACCAAAAACTGTAGATAGTTAAAATATAGACCAAAACCTGTAGATTGTTAAAATATAAACCAAAACTAAACCAAAAACTGTAGATGGTTAAAATATAGACGAAAACTATAGATTGTTAAAATATAAATCAAAAACTATAGACGGTTAAAATATAGACAAAAACTATAGGTTGTTAAAATATAAACCAAAAACTGTAGATTGTTAAAATATAAACCAAAACTAAACCAAAAACTGTAGATGGTTAAAATATAGACGAAAACTAAAGATTGTTAAAATATAAACCAAAATTAAAATATAAACCAAAACTAAACCAAAAACTGTAGATGGTTAAAATATAGACGAAAACTAAAGATTGTTAAAATATAAACCAAAAACTATAGATAGTTAAAATATAGCCCAAAAACTGTAGATTGTTAAAATATATCCCAAAAACTGTAGATAGTTAAAATATAAACCAAAAACTGTAGATTGTTAAAATATAGCCCAAAAACTATAGATAGTTAAAATATAGCCCAAAAACTGTAGATAGTTAAAATATAAACCAAAAACTGTAGATAGTTAAAATGTAAACCAAAAACTGTAGATAGTTAAAATATGAACCAAAAACTGTAGATTGTTAAAGTATAGCCCAAAAACTGTAGATTGTTAAAATATAAACCAAAAACTGTAGATAGTTAAAATATAAACCAAAAACTGTAGATTGTTAAAATATAGCCCAAAAACTGTAGATTGTTAAAATATAAACCAAAAACTGTAGATAGTTAAAATATAGACCAAAAACTATAGATAGTTAAAATATAAACTAAAAACTATAGATAGTTGAAATATAAACCAAAAACTGTAAATTGTTAAAATATAGACCAACAACTGTAGATTGTTAAAATATAAACCAAAAACTGTAAATAGTTAAAATATAGACCAAAAACTTCAAATGGTTAAAATATAGACCAAAAGCGATTGAATTGAAATGTGTGTTGATATTTTGAATTTTGCCTCGTAACGTACTCTGAATACACTCCAGCAGATGTCATCTAGGGTCATAGTTTAGAAAATAGAACCTTAACCTTTTCATACTCAGGGGCAAGGGCGTATACAGGAATTTGTCGAGGTGGGGTTACCATTTCTCAACTTTTCAGGGGGGGGGGGGGGAGAAGAGAAGCCTCTGTTGGGGGACTTGATACCCCCTAGGGTCTTATTTTTCACTTATCCCGGGTAGGCTACTCAGATCCTGTAGCCTCCCCCCTAACCCTGTTTATGCCCCTGTACAGGAGTATTGAAACTATATCATGCTTAAACCCGTCCTAATCTTATATCTAACAATGCATTTACGTTTTACGTTGATTGTTGATACTAATCTTGACTCAAATACATTTTCATATCTAAACCATAACACTTGAATCTAGAAGTAAGGATAAGGTCAAATTTAAGCAAAATTACTGGTACTGATTTTTTACCTCGTAGCTCCTGTAGATTTGATTTCACATGCAAATTTGATTGTATCAGGTTGATTGTATCCCTGTATCTAGACTTATTCTATCCCTGTATCTAGGTTGATTGTATCCCTGTATCCTGTATCTAGACTTATTCTATCCTTGTATCTAGGTTGATTGTATCCCTGTATCCTGTATCTAGACTTGTTCTATCCCTGTATTTAGGTTGATTGTATCCCTGTATCCTGTATCTAGACTTATTTTATCCCTGTATCTAGGTTGATTGTATCCCTGTATCCTGTATCTAGACTTATTTTATCCCTGTATCTAGGTTGATTGTATCCCTGTATCCTGTATCTAGACTTATTCTATCCCTGTATCTAGGTTGATTGTATCCCTGTATCCTGTATCTAGACTTATTCTATCCCTGTATCTAGGTTGATTGTATCCCTGTATCCTGTATCTAGACTTATTCTATCCCTGTATCTAGGTTGATTGTATCCCTGTATCCTGTATCTAGACTTATTCTATCCCTGNTCAATTTTTTTTTTTTTAGGAAATAAAGAGTTTTCTGCATTATCGATTTTGATTTGAGGGTTATTCCGGTGTCTATCTGTTCATCGTCAGAATATTGTTCCTATCCGACAACAACCATTTATATATGTATTTATATCTTTGTGTGTGAATAAATCTTTATAATAAAAAAAAAATTACGCGAAGATTTTTGCTGGTTTATTTATCACGTCCAACTAAAATAAATTTTGCGTAATATTGAAATATGTTATGTTTTCAATTTTCTACTCCTCTTGTTTATCCTCTATGTAACTGGATAAATTAGCTTTTCCCATACTTGAGTGTAAAATTAAAATTAGAGACGCTATGAGACCACAACGTCGCGTTGTCCCAATGCCGCATAAAGAAACTGAGTTCTAGTCTCAAACTCAAATTTTCGAATCCCTATATCTTTGCAATCTAATGGTGTAAATCTTTAATATTTCAAACTTAGATCAATTAGTTTAGCAGCATTCATTGTTTGAAATCTCAAATGTCTACGGTATTGGGTTGCAAAGGTAAAAAGATTAGGAACATTTTAGTTTGAGGCAAACTTGTCATTTTAACATTTAACTAACTTTAGTCTGTTCTTTTTCTAGTTGTTGTCCTTGTCAGGACATGATATTGTACGGTACAACACGAACTGTACTTGTACTGCCTTTGCCAGGACGAATCGTCTCCACACGTACATAAAGACTTTAAAATCCTTATATCCAGAGCTGCAATAAAAGTGAATAGTAAGGTCTAAACAAAATTGTGTATTAAGATATTTTTGAAAATATACACAAATAGGCCATTTGTAAATCACACGTCAAGTCAGTCAAACTAAAGTAAAATATTTGCAAGATTTTACATGTTTTCAATCATAATTCCTCCTATTGAAGAATTAAAGAATTTATGTCACCGGTTACATGCACTTTCCTCATCCTTGGGCCTAAAATTGAAACTAAAGGAGCTACGATGTCACAAAGACCTTCTTTTGTATAGCTCAGTGTGATTATGATGTTTAAAATAGAAACTGAATAAATGTTCCAATTTTTTTGGTACACCATGTAGGCAGGCATTTACTGCAAATTTGATGTTTGTTGAGATTATCCAAAATTCTTGACGCTTTTAATTAAAATATTGATTGGTTTGAGGCGGATACAGGGAGAGTGGCATCCTTTTAATGCATTTATTGTACGTGCGTCAAACTGCGTCACGTTACGAGTGAGGAAGATGCGTAACATGAGACGAGAGGATAATTCATATTCAATTTTAGTTCAAAGTAATTTATACTTTTCCATCTTAAGATTTAAAATTCAAGAGTCGGTCCGACACTTTAGCATAAAGTTACTTAGGAATGGTTGATAAACAAATAATTCCTATCATCTACCATGGCCCCCTCATCAATTGTTCGGTTAACATTGTGTACTGTTTTTTGTTACAAATTAGAAGAATTCTTTTTGAGGGTTTTCAGACTAATTTTTTTTTAATTTTAAAAATTGTTTCTGTTATTCATCTTAATTTTGTCCTAAATAGGGGTGCTTTGCAGGCTGTAAGTCAAAGAAATTGGAATACTAAAACTATAAAGCAATCTTCTATTCTTTGTGATTTTGTCTATAGTTGTATTAAATATGAAAAAATAGGAAACATGAAATAATGCAATTCAATTCTATTCTATATATATTTCTTATTCAATGTTACTTAAATAATGGTTTACAAGGTACCGATGTGAATCGAAAATGCTACTTTTTTATTTGTCTGAGGGTCACTTAACAATGATAATATCAGTCCTCCCTTAAATTAAGAGAAGGAAAAGATGCTTTTTGTTTGTTTGATCAGTTTTTAAAATGATAAGAAAAGAAGGGGGGACGTTCTTTTCCGGGTATTGTAGCCGTTAAATTCATAGGTATCATGATATTGATTAATGGTGGAATCAGATTAAATTCTTGGAGTATTTATAAATATATTTTCTAAAGAGATAAATTCTAAAACTTTAAATTAATGTCATTGCTTTGCACTTATTTTACATCTCTAAGTGTTTTTTTTACAATTTTTCAACTCCAAGTTTAGAAGAGTTTATATAGATATTATACCTCTAGGTGTTTTTACAATATTCCTACTCCAAGGTAAGAAGAGTACGTAAATATTTTATATTTCTAGATGTTTATATATGTTTTATATCTCTTGTTTTCAAATATTCCTACTCCAAGCTTAGATGAGTTTACATGTATTTTATATCTCTGTTTTACAATATTCCTACTCCAAGGTAAGAAGAGTACGTAAATATTTTATATTTCTAGATGTTTATATATGTTGTATATCTCTGTTTTACAATATTCCTACTCCAAGGTAAGAAGAGTACGTAAATATTTTATATTTCTAGATGTTTATATATGTTGTATATCTCTGTTTTACAATATTCCTACTCCAAGGTGAGAAGAGTTTATATGTATTTTATATCTTTAGTTTTACAATATTCCTACTCCAAGTTTAGATGAGTTTATATATATTTTATATCTCTAGTTTTACAATATTACTACTCGCAAGTTTAGAAAAGTTTACATATATTTTATATCTCTAGTTTTACAATTTTCCTACTCCAAGGTTATAAGAGTTTACATTTATTTTATATCTCTAGTTTCACACTATTCCTACTCCAAGTTTAGAAGAGTTTACATGTATTTTATATCTCGATGACTCAAAGTTTTATATTAAGGTTGCCTATGCTACAGACTAGGGTTAGAAACATGATTTTAAAAATTGAAGATATAAAGTTAGTTATATTGTATTAAGGTTTAGAAAAAGGGGCAACACAGGGTGGAATCTAGAAACTGTCAATATTTTGATAATATTTAAGAAATTCACTAAATCTGGTTTACCCTCTACAGCTGTGATATCTTGAACGTTTTCAAATTTATCCAATGCGTAAAAAGAAGGGTATAATTATGCTTGAAACATTATATATATAGCCAAGAACATAATGAGATAATGAACAATGTACTTAGGCAGTTAGACAGCTAGGCCTTGTCAAAAGTAAGTGCATACTTTTCAAAGCCTTTTCTTAAAAGAACATTCGGGGTGTATCAAAATACTAGAACAGTACTCTTCTTTGTGAAAATACAGGGTAAACGTTAAAATTGAGAATGAATAAACATTGGCAGTCATGAACCACATTGTGTTCGGTTTTTAAGTTAACGTGAAAAAATCCGCTAATAATCTTGGAAGATATTTTATTATCAAATACAACAAACGTGTTATAGTTGGTAACTGCCAGTTTAAAATGTATTCTAAGACACCCAGTTTGTATATGTTAATTGAAAGTATTAAACATGAAGGCATATATTGCCTATTTCTGAGAAAACTAGTTCCGCCCTTGGTAAGTTGGTACTAATATACTTGTGTATTTACATATTAGTATGGAGTGAAGATAATAGTGTTTAGCCCTCAGAGTAGTTTTATAGTAGAGGGTTCAACTCCAAATTTGGTTTGTTATCATCAGAGGCTCAGCTCCCACCCCCTGGATCAGTAAAATCTAGAGTTTCCAGGAGGTTTTCATGTTTTTTTGATTTATGTCGTCTCCGTATTCCAACGTGTTATGGGTATTGCTGTTGATCTTCTGGAGTAAAAGCAATAATATTTCTGTTACCCGAATTAGTTGGTCAGTGAATGTGCAATATTAAACACTGTTAGTCGCTGGAAGCTCTATATATCTCTATACTCCCTGGTTCAGCATATTCAAATATGCATATTTGTCATCATACTTGGTTCAGGATAATTTACCGGAAAATTGCAAGATATTAGATTCATGAATATAGTAAACCAAAATATTATGATTCATGATATTCTATTTCAGGGGCGTATTTGGGG
>NW_019396172.1:97432-142978 GCF_000591075.1 Eurytemora carolleeae
GGGGGGGGGGTGAATTTATTTTTTTTCCTTCAAAAGCTCACCCCCTTAGACTAAACCTCCAATAAGCCCCTGCTCTATTTTTCTGTCTTATATTTTCAAGGCAACTGGGTTTTTATTTTTCCCTGTAAACGAATTTGTTATTGTAAATACGATAATAATTTACATCATTACATAGAATAAGCGTGGCTTTGTCCAGAGCTCGCGATGTCCTTATAATCCTCGGGAACCTTGAAGAGCTGGCCTCAGCCTCGAAGCTCTGGACCGATCTAGAGGCCATCTTAAGGAGCAGAAACCTTGTTGGACAATCTCTTCCTGTGTGTTGTCAACCCCACGGGTCTGTGACCCAAGTTTCAAGTTCTTCTGATCTCCAGTACCTTCAAAATGGCGGCTGTGGAGAAATGTGCGAAATCAAGATGGCGTGCGGGCACACATGTTTAGAAAAGTGTCATGGCGGATCCATCCGCCATTGTTGTGGTAGGGTTTGCTCAAGAAGTTGTAATAAAGGACATCCCTGCAGTAAACTCTGTGGAGAAGATTGTGGAGAGTGCAGTATCAGGTAAGTTATTTCAGCTCCGTTAAATTTTGTCTTTGGATTATAAATATGTTACTTTTTCACAGGGTTGAGGTCAAATTACAGTGCGGACATCTTCAAGATATTCCCTGTTATCAGAGGTATCTTTATTCATGAGAATATTTATCATGGTTCAGTAGTTTTGATTTAAATTCATCTTTAACAATTTTTTCTCTCTTCAGTTTTATTCTTTTAAAAATTGAATTTTACTCATCTGTTTAATGTGTTTTTATTCTCTTCTTTCTAAAGAACGGAGCTGGCTGTTTGTTCTGTTGTCCAGGTTGATTCTCTTTCTTGTGGTCATTCTCAACCAAGACCTTGTGGTACTTCCTCTCAAACTTGCTCTCAAATCTGCTCAAGTCGTCTAGGTAATGCAAGTAGAAGTAAACATTTTGGTTGCGTGGAAATATTTCAAAACTATGTTTTTCTTTTCACTTAACTCTTTAGTAAACAAAGTTTATGTTAAAACTTCCAAGATCTCAATAGTTTTAATGTTTTAGATTTTAACTTTGTGGAAGTTTTGAAAAAACTATTGTTTATCTAGAATGTGGCCATGAATGCTCTTTACTTTGTCATCCTATATCTACCCTTCACACCTGCACCAAACCCTGTCCTAGTTCCTGTGTGAAAGGACACCCCTGCTCTGGGTTATGTGGTGAAGTATGTAAACCTTGCTCCCACCCGGTTCAAGTTCTCCTACCTTGCTCACATCTGGGAAATCTGACCTGCAGCGAAGACCTGGAGAAGTATGAGTGCACAGAGAAGTGCAGTAAAATTTTAGGTGAACTTAATATTAGTATTTTGTATTTTTATCTAAAATTCATAAAATTCTAAAATAAAAACTTTTTCTCCACTGATGGCACACTTTACATGCCATACAATTTTTAGAGTAAACTTTTTCAAGCTTAACTCTCAAATATGTAAACTGTTTGACCTAAATACTCACAATCTCAAAAACATTAAATAAAATGGAAATTTATGTTTTCTAAGATTATTTTTAGATTGCGGGCATAATTGCCGCGCATTATGTTATGAAGACTGTGACCGCAGTTGTAGATTTAGAGGTCAACTTGTTCTGCCCTGTGGTCATTCTGCTAACGGTAGATGTGGTGACCCTCCAGCCTGCTCCAACCCATGTCCTCTCCTCCTGTTGTGTGGACACCCCTGTCAGGAGTCCTGTGGTGCTCTCTGTACAACTAAATGCAAAGAGCCGGTTTCTATAACTCTAATATCTGGGACTAGGACCGAGCAGAGTAGATCCTGCTCCCATACTCCTGTTCTACTCTGCCATGCTGCTAGAGCTAGGGATCAAGATCAGTGAGTTTAATCTTTAATTATATCTCAGTTTGTTTTTCATTCAAAGATTTTGCACATTTCTGAATTTGATCTTGATGGTAAGATCCTTAAATCAAAATAATGATTTTTATAGGATTCCTGAATGTAAAGAGGTTTGCTTTGCCCGCCTTTGCTGTGGCCATCTTTGCTCCGGGATCTGCTCTGAGGTAAGCTAAAAATAATAATAATAATTTATTTTCTTTTTGTAAAGTCTAGGTGCGGACATAATTATACATAAACAATAAACATATGTACACCCAAATATTGTACAGTGTAAAGAATTTGAGCTGCATCTTCCCTGTGTCCAAGCATGTACAAGGACGTTGTTGTGCGGTCATCCTTGTACAAGTATATGCGGTCAGCCTTGTCCCCCTTGCAAGCTGAACAGTTTAATCAGGTCAGAATTTGTATTGAAACCTTTTTAGATCTTAATTGAAAATTGTGGAAACTTTTAAACCATGAAGTTGTAAACTTTTATCTTTTTAAATGATTTGATCATTTTAAGTTTCTTAATAATGAGTATTAGCTGGAAAGTGTTTGAAAAATACTAATTTGAAAAGTTTAGGTGTCCTCATGTAAAAGCAAAAAACAAATGCGACGAGTTACCTAAACCCTGTAAAGAAAAGTGTGAGTGGAAATGCGAGCATAAAAAGTGCACAAAGAAGTGCTCCTTGGATTGCAACCGAACTCTCTGTGAGGAAAAATGCCGAATAAAATTAAAGTGCGGACACTTATGTACAGGGTACTGTGGAGAACTGTGTTTATGTACAGGTAGGAAAACAAAATGAATATCCTAATATAAAAACTTTTGGTTTTTTTCTCCCGTTTCCAACTTTCTGCCGGCCACTTTTAATTTATACTTAACATCTTAACTTAACCACAAAATCTGATTTTCTAATTCCTATATCTAACAACCCAATTTTTGAGACCTTAGATATTTTAAACTATGAATTCTGTTTGATCATATAATCTAAGTTTGAAGCATCTAAGATTTACTCTATCAGGTTAAAGATATATAGAGATTAGATCATTTGAGTTTGTTCAAAGATTCAATTCCTTTGTAGTATGTTCTGGTTCTGGGGAAGGATCAGGACCGTGGATAAACCTTGGTTGTGGTTGTGCTCTGACCTATCCTGTCTTTAAACCTGACTCCAGGTACAAGTTTAACTAGGGAGGAATAAACCTTACTCTGGGTACTAGTTTTATCAGGGGGGTGGGTTGAACCTAAATCGGGACTTCAGCTACTAGTTTTATCAGGGAAACCCGCTCTATCCCTCCTCTACTCAATACCCCATCCCCCCTACACAATACCCCTCCCATCCTCATCTAACTCAATAACTGAATATAAGCATGTAGAACTTATTGTTTGCCTATCTATTCTTTATTTTTGTATTTTTCTAGACTTTTTAGAAAATTTAATTCCAGAATTCGTAAAGATTTAAATTCATCCATGATGTTTTAACTACTTCTGTAATTTAGTACACTGATGGAATAAATCTTGTCCTGGATTATTATTTAGAAATGTAACCCCCGGGATTTATTGAAAACTTGAAAAGCATAAACTTTTGATTTAATTTGTCTGCCGTGGTTCAGGAGCTGTATGAGAGACTAAGTATCCAGGGACCAAATTTAATGAATTTGAAGGGGTAACTAAACTGCTTTCCGCAGGTTCAAATTTGAATTACCTACTGAAATCCTTAATGAGACCGAATTTAAAGATTTTTTTTGCCGCCAAAAACCGGTTCCATTTAAGCGCCGGCTCAAATCTAGTTTTAACAATTATTAAAACTTCCAGCTGAACCAACCATGTGTGAACCGAGACAAATTCCCTAATTTCGGCCTCTAACTCTCTAACTGATCCATGGTTCAAATTTGAACCGGAAGTAGGTAGTTCAGCGACGTAGCTGAAATTCATTAAATTCGGTCCCAGGTTGAGATTTCTGATCTTCTCTTCTCCTTCTCTACAAGGGTTGAGGAGAGAAGGAACTACCTCTTCTCTCTGGTATCAGGGATGAGTCTTGATATTAATATCTACATAAAAAATATTCAACCCTCTTGTTTTTAACAAGGTTTAAAAATATTTCACAAGAATACATTTGAAAAAAACATTCCATAAGAGACCTATAAAACTGTGAAATACGAAGGCGCTGGCCACAGTTACGTAATCTTATATTTATTTAAATAATAAGGAAGAAGTTTTAAAAATTGAAAATCAACATATTAGATTAAATTGGTCTTCTGTATACCGCACAGTGCACAATTGCTGTGTTTTATTTTAACTTGAGTGCAACATTCGTTTTCCTATTCCACATTGTTTTATCATTTTTACTGTCAGTGCAATTAGGATCCATTACATTTTGATGCGGATCCGGGTCCGGGTCCTGGATCCGCACTGGAAAAAATTGGACCCGGATCTAGGTCACGAACATTTCTTTTAGATTTACTGATCTGTTGAACACAAGAAGAATTTTCAAATAAGTTTTCCTCTTTTTTCACTTATTTTTTTGCTAAAACTTGATGAACCATTTAAAAATTTTTGATAGTTAATCTTTTTTAAAAAGTTCAGATTTGGTTTTTTAGAGCAAACTTTTTTTTACAATATTTGGTTGATATTTTGCCCCTTTGAATCCGGATCCAGGGAGCCAAAATTTTGCGGATCCAAGGGATCCGGATCCTATTCACTGTTCTATACATTCTCTAATTTTAAAGAAGGAATTTGAATTTTCAATAAATATGACAAATTTTAAATAAAATTGGCTTTATGATTTTAACAAAATATAAAATATCTGCTCTGGTGTATCAGGGATAGAACGTCCTGAGGTAAAATTAAGTTGTGAGAATATCCTGGGCAGGCTGGAGCCAGGTGGAGTCAAGTTGAAGAGTATGGAGCTCAACATGGTGGAGCTCCAGGTTCAGGTTCTAGGGATCCTGGAGCAGGATCCACAATTCAGATCTTTATCCAGAAGAATATCTTCATTCCGAAGTTTTAGGTAATAGAACTGATAACTCGATCCTAACAAACAATAATTTTCTAATCCTTATGATTTATTTTAGTGCTGACACTCTAAGAGAACTTCTAAAAATAATCGGCTCTAGAAATAATGATGTCTACTCCAGGTTGGATTTACATTCCAAAATATTTTGATAAAATTTACTTTTAACATTAAAATGCATACAGTGTGTCCCATTAAACCTTAGTTGTTAAACAGATATAGATACACTTAAACATAGACGTCAAGAGAAGCTTTCAATTTAAAAAGCTTCTCTTTGATTACTTGTAAACTTGTAATTCGAAAAAGCTTAATAACAATTAAAAATTGAATAAAACAGTCGTCTTCATTGTATTGATATAATCACCTACCACTGTACACATAGTTTGCACTGAGTTTCGAACAGAAGTCATGGTTTTAAGATATTATTATTTTGATAAAACTTTTCTTAATCATTGCAAGTTTGTTATTTTAATCAAATGAGTTAAATGCAGGGTTACCCAGAAAGGATGAGACTGTAAAGGCGACCCAAAAGTCTAAAAATATGACGATTTGAAGCTTGCTTTTTGGTTTCTGGATTTAATGCAGTATTTTGATGGTTTACGAAATGAATACGCGCAGAAATAAACGCCTTTTTCCTTTCAGGAACCATGAGTGCAAAAAAACAAGACCAAATAAATTCCGTACAATCGTCCCTGAAGTCTCATCCTTTTTGGGTATCCCTGTATGTTCTGATTTTTTATCTTATTTTTCGGTCGAATGTGAACTCTGGTTTTAGATTAGAGAGCCTACAGATCCTGAGTTATGAGTCTGGATTATGGAAATATTGTAGAACTTGTCAAATCATCTACAAGCTCAGTCATCATTCATGTAAACAGGGCAACCAGCCTCAACCTCAAACCTAACTAATTTAAATTAATTTTAAAAAATTGGATTATCCTTTTTAACCCTCCTCCCCCCGTTCCCCATCTTTGTAAGACTTGCGATATTTTTCATTAAATGAATAGAATAAATATTTTAAATGTTCCTTTAAAAAAAATAATTACTATTTATATGGGAATGAGCTCTAAAGCAGAGGGAATGACTTCTCTAATTAAGTGGGAATGAAGTTTGAAGTTTGGTACATTTTTTGTGCTAATTGGTCGAGAATAATTTATAGGGTGTTCAAGAAAATGTAATTTTTTGTTTGTTATAATTTTTGTGTTTCACAATTTAGGAAATATAGCTTTGGTGAAATCAAACTAATATTTCTTTTTATCTGCGAGAGTTTATTTTGGGACACCCTGGATGAGATGAGAACAAAACAATGAGTTTGTGTAGCTGATGTATACTGTTTAGGAAATGAGACATCAGAACCTTTGATATTTCATACTTTGATGATTTGATCTTTGTAAAATCAGCAAAAAAGTTGATAATCGTCAACTTTGGAGAATAAAATTGGTCAAAAAAAAGTAAAATATAATTATGTGTTCAAGGGAGTGTTCGCGCAAAATGAAAGGGGGTATTTTTTTTTTTTTTTAATAATATTCAGCTTACAATTTGTTTTCGAACATTCCTGGAAAATATTAAAATGTCGTCTTCATTACCAAAAATCCTCGAAACAGGAATAAATGTTTTTATAAGTAACTCTCAGATCATAACAATTAAAACATATTATGAAAAATCAACTATATACAAATGTGGCGAAAGATAGTCGATGACTATAGGTTGTATAATATCTGTATGATTTGTTTGAAATTAAAGTGATTTTTTTACGGTCTAAGTCGTATGTTGCATCTTTCTGAATTTGTATGGACACTACGTTCTTCGGTATTCGTCGTTTTTAACAATTTTCTCCTTATAGACGCAACAGATAGAAGTAATATTAGTAGCGATCAAAAGCGCTTTTTTATCGCATTAAGCCTATACCCCCTTTCATTTTTCGCGAACACTCCCTTTAAAGAACAGAATAAGAAAATTATTGTTTAACCCCTGATAAAATTCGAAATATTTGTACATTGAAATGCTCCCGATAATCACGTATTGTTGACAAATTAATTAAGAGCAGAAAAGGATGCAGATTTTGTTTTCCGCTCATTTTTGCTAATTCTTATGCGTCATGACCCAAACTGAGTTTGCAAAATATTAATTGATGAGTTTGAATTCCTAAAAAGGTTTGAAGATAATTTGTGACGTTGATTATAGTGCAATTGCCAATTTCCATTTCAAACCCAAACAATTCCGTTTTAGATTAGCTCTTGATTAAAAACTAAATTCGTATTGAGAAAATTGCCATTTCAAATTCTGGTTTTGCTTCTAGAAGAAAACTCAAATAAATAAATCAATCTGAATACTGTACTGCGTAGTAGTTCCGTTAATCATTTATTTTGTTTCTGTGGTCGTTTGAATTGAGAGTAATGGCGGCCATAATAGCATCATAAATCATATCTTACTCCTCATCAAGGATTATATATGTAGGATGCAACTAAACTATTCCTCCAACCAAGGATTATATAAGTAGGATGCAGCTAAACTATTCCTCCAACCTAGGATTATATAAGTAGGATACAACTAAACTATTCCTCCAACAAAGGATTATAAATTTAAGATATAACCAAACTATCCCTGCAACCAAGGATCATATATGAAGGATACAAATATACTATTCCTCCAACCAAGGATCATAAATGTAGAATATAATTAAACTTTCCCTTCAACCAATAATAATAAGTAATGAGTAATAATAATAATAAGAATAAGCTTTCCTCCAACCATGAATTATATATGTAGGTTACAGCTAAACTATCCTTCCAACCAAGGATAATATAAGTAGGATACTACTAAACTTTCCTCCAAAAAAGGATTATATATGTAGGATACAGCTAAACTATCCTTCCAACCAAGGATAATATGTAGGATTTCATTCAATGACAAATTTTGCCTGCGCCATAACTTTTTTACCTCAAACAATGGCCTCCACCTACTTTATAAGGTATGAATTGTGCCTTTGTGTAACGTGTAATGGTTTTACTTTTCAAACTAAATCCTAGGTTAAGAGGTGTACATGAAAATAACGGGTCTAAACATCACGATATTCTCTATACTACCAGCATTGTCTCAATATTTACTATTCCACACAAACCAGATTGTTTGTTCACTTCATAAACATTAAAATTGTTTTGAATTTCTAATGCAAAACGAGATAAATTTGCCTTTCTTATACTTGTGCGTAAAATCAAAACCAGAGGAGCTACATGGTCCTAAAGCCTTACCAGTAATATCAGACGATCTTCTTCTGTCTAGGTTGTAGTGGTACCGTACTGTATTGTATTGTAATGTTACGCATAGATTATAGTGTATTGTACAATATCGTACTGAGTTGTACTGCACCATTCTGTATTGTACCGGACTGTACCATTCTGTATTGTACCGGACTGTACCATTCTGTATTGTGCTGTACTGTACCATTCTGTATTGTACCGGACTGTACCATTCTGTATTGTACCGGACTGTACCATTCTGTATTGTACTGCACCATTATGGTATACTGCATGAATTACTTCATTTACCTTCAATACGATTTTTAATATTTATTTACGCCAAATCTGGCAGATTTGAATGAGATTAAAATATAAGTCAAAAATCCTTATCTTCATATTCAAGGTTTTTGGTTTTAATGACTTAATTAAAAATAGCCTAATTAAGTGATTTAATTGAGTTTCTATGTTGAGATAAAATCATGCTTGGTAATTATATATTTATTTCTAATTAATCTGCAATCAACACCGAGATAATCCATGAGAAAACAGTTCGTATAATGGCCAGTCGTCGTCGTATATATCAATACAGTCGTCGTCGTATATATCAATACAGTTGTCGTCGTATATATCAGTACAATGTAGACGAATTTAGATTTCAAGATCTACCAAGCTTTCAAAATCCATAGATACACATATAAAATGGAAACAAAGTGAAGCTGCCAATTTACATACAGCATTTATTCATTTATACTTTTAAACTTGTAATTTTTATAAATAAAGCTGAAAGAGAAATGTCGTCTGCATTGTATTGATATAAACGCTGACTCCTGTATATAAAGAAGAAATCTCTGATTGTTTGTTTGTTTGTTTGGCTGCCCGATCATAACTCATCAACCCCCCGACCGAATTGCCTTAAATTTTGATTTAGGAATTATGTAGAACTACGGGAATGTTCGTAGCTTGGTTTAAAAAATCTAAGTTAAGTGGGTTGAGTTTTATAGTGAAAGTACATAGCTTCCAAGCTAAGCTGGGTCCCCAAAGCTAGCATGTTCTGTAACTAGTTTGGGAACTAGCTTTGACAGGAGGTTTCCCTGTAAAAAAAAGTGTTGTTCTCGGCTAACATAAAATGAAAGAGTTCTTCACTTTCTACACATGATATTAGGTCTGGAACATCAGTAAAACATAATTAAGTTTATATTACGACAACGGAATATTGCAAATAATGTATCGCACGGATAGAATAAATCCTATCGTTGTGTTCAATCCATCGATCATTATGATCTGACTTAACAATTGCATATTTAAGAAGTTGGGAAGTTAGGAAAATACCTAACATCTACATACGATACTCTGTGTACATCGAATAGAGATTCAAAACAAACTCTGTAAACTTGAATACTCAGCTTTTATCCTTTTAATTAACAGCCTTCCAATTATTTTGTCTTGCAGTTGCAGCCCGGATCTGAACAATAATTCACAGGAAATAGGATTAATTATAGATTATATTAAGAACTCAAAAAATTCGCATAAATCCCCGCCTCCACACTCCTAAAATGTATTTTTGATTTGTCCCTGTGAAATATAAAGTAATATAAATATGTTCTCACTGAAGAAACAAAACATACTCTCTATCAAATAGGTTGTCAAGTACAATAGATGGCNACTATGTGATATCATAATGATGAACAATTCTTTCAAAAGTTTATAATGTTAGCTATCCATATCATTATGTTCTTTACTCTATTAACTTTAATGCAATTTATAAAGTGTTAAGATTCTACCAAGGGTTCTGAGATTCTTTCTAGTAAATATTTCTTCATCAAACGTGAGACAACACGTAAACATTGATAAAGTTGTACTTAATTTGATAGGTTGCAATATCTTCAATCAATTTTATAGGTTGCAATATCTTCAATCAATTCGATAGGTTGCAATATCTTCAATCAATTTGATAGGTTGCAATATCTTCAATCAATTTAATGTGTGGAACTTTCTTCGATCAATCCGATAAATGCAACTATCTTTGGTCAATCAGATAGGTTGAACTATCTTTGATTAATCCTACAGGTTAACTATCATTGATCAATTCGCTGCCTGGGTATATCCTCGATCACTTCAATACACGGAACTACCTTCGATCAATTCGATATGTGGAATCGGTGGAACTACCTTCGATCAATTTGATATGTGGAACTACCATAGATCAATTTGATATGTGGAACTACCATAGATCAATTTGATATGTGGAACTACCATAGATCAATTTGATATGTGGAACTATTTTCGATAAATTCGATCGTCTGCCATATCAAACTCCTTATTAGCATAATAAGATGTAACAACTTAAAATAAATTTAGTCTGGTTTATAATCAGAGAATATCCCTTTTTTAATATCTTCCTTAATATGCAATATTCAGATTTAGATTATTTTTTAAAACAAATCCCGCGGCGCTAATAAATTAAAGTAGATCACAATTATTCATTAATCTATTTGTAAAAACAAAATCAAAATTTGTGTATTACTTTGATGTTTTGGTGTTTCTTTGTTTTCTGTATGTACTGTATGTGTTGAATTGTATTGTACTTTACTGTACTGCAATTCTCTGTATATACTTAACTGCTTTGCGTTATACTGTTCTGAAATGTAATGTGATTTAAAGTATTTTAATGCACTATACTGCACTGTAGGGTACTTTACTATACTGTACCTTACTGTACAGTACTGCACTTTACAGTACTGTACTTTACAGTGCTGTACTGTACTGTACTGTACTTTACAATACCTTACTGTACTTTACAGTACCTTACTGTACTTTACAGTACTGTACTTTACAGTACTGTACTTTACAGCACTGTACTTTACAGTACTGTACTTTACAGTACTGTACTTTACAGTTTACAGTACTGTACTTTACAGTACTTTACAGTACTGTACTTTACAGTACTGTACTTTACAGCACTGTACTTTACAGTACTGTACTTTACAGTACTGTACTTTACAGTACTGTACTGTAAAGTATTTTAGAGTACTGTAGTGTTCTGTATTGAACCATAAGTGTAACAACAAAAACTCTTCGATAATTTGATAATAAAGAAAGAATGTAAAAAGCAAATAAATAGATATATACTGGATATATCTAGATGATCATAAAAAGACCCGATCTGGTATAAGGGAAGAAGGAGGTGAAGGGGGGGGGAGGTCATATATAAAACTATTGATATATACCTTGGAGTATCTATGAGGAAGTCAACCAAAAGATAACTAAAAAAATATTGATGTGAAAGTATTATTTAAACGATTAAATGGGTTGAATATATATGAATGAACTCTTAAATAATATGACCAGTTGAACTACTTCTGAGTCAACTTCTTGTTGTTAATGCAACCTCTGTAACATTTCTAATAAGCATCTCTTTGTGTTCTATTTCTCTACCTACTCCTACTCCTAGTTCTCAATGTTCATGAATCAGGAATCATTTATATAGAGGTCATTAATATTAAATCTATCAACCCTATGTATTTAACCTTTACTTCGTGGGGGTTAATGGTCCCCCCCTCATCCATTCGAATTTGAGTCATTTCAATAATCTATATTTGGATATATTTGGATATTGGATACTAGATATAATACAATGGCGTGGATAAAAAGACACTAATATCAAAAAGCCTTGATTATACAGTATACAGGGTTTCCCACAAAAAATAGTCATCTACGACGATTATACAGAATTTACTCATTCTGTGTCACATTCAATATTTGACTTATTTCTCTCTTTGCTCATTAAAAACTAGAATTTTAGGCAGAAAAAATTGAATTCAATCTTAAATATTATGTTTCAAGAGTTTCATGCTGTCTTTAAGTAAAATCCTGTTAAGGTAACCTTTTTATATCCTGACATTTTGGAAACCATTTATAAACATACTTTTTATTCTTTTTTGAATCAAAAGTTGTTGATTTTACCGGAACAATTAGAAAGAGTGCCATTTTTTGCTGATTGGAGTATGAAACATATTTTTGCCGTATAAACCCATTGCATATTTTTTGCTTAACCTTAAACTTAATCATGGACCGTGCCAAAGTATGAAATGTTTTGACAGCAATAGAGGTCGAAAAGTGGAGAGAGAGGGGTTGCGAAAAATATCAACATTGAAATCTAAAAGACTAAAAATATCAACAAAATATTATTCCAAAAATTGCAGACATAAATGAAATAAACTAAAACTTAAACGCTACCATTTATGTTTGTTTTTCTGGACATCTGTAAAATCTTATATATGTGCATAGAGGATGGTTACATTTAGTGCATGAAAAGATTAGTTTAGTAGGATTTAGTTTAGGGGATTAGGCTTAGTATTATTTGGGATTAGAAGGATTTGGGTTTAAAGTCAAATTGTAAATTTAGTTCATGAATGAACTGAGTTTTTGATGATTATAGATTACACATTTCGAAAAATGTATAGGCGCAGAATTTCTCCTGGGTAATTTACGGCTAAGTCTATCAAACCTCGTTTATCCTTTTACTAAAAAAGCATAGGAAAGTCTGGCAGATAGAAACACTGTGGGCTCATAAACATTAACTCTAACCATTAATTCTCCAGGCTTGGAATAATATAAAAATTCCCATTCTCTTTGAAGTATTACCTAGAATTGTAGAAACGCCTCACATAAATAATTTGCCACAATATCACCCTATGTTGATAAATTACCAAAAGTATACGAGGACCGAGGGGTTTGGCAAGGATATAGTTTTCAATAAAATGGAGAAGTGAGTAAACAGAAAGTGTAAAAAAGGAAACAGAGTTAGTAAAGAATTGGGGTTTTAAAGGTTTGGTTTGGTTTGGAAAGAATTGGGCTCATGTCAGGTTTGGTTTGGATTGGTTTGAGAAGAATTGGATTTGTGTCATGTTTAGTTTGGTTTGATTTGTGAAGATTGGGGTTTATGTTTGGTTTGGTTTGTTGTAAAGAATTAGGTTTATATAAGGTTTGGTTTGGGTTGGTTTGGTTTGAGGTAAAGAATAGGGTTAATGAAAAGTTTGGTTTGGTTTGTTAAGAATTGGGTTTATGTAAGGTTTGTTGTGCTTTAAGAAGAATTGGGTCTCTGTAAGGTTTGGTTTGGTTAGAGAATCTCTGAGTTTCTGTAAGGTTTGGTTTGGTTTAAGAAGAATTGGGTTTATGTATGATTTGGTTTGTGGTAAAGAATTGGGTTCTTGAAACGCTTAGTTCGGTTTTAGAAGATTTGGGTTTATGTATGCTTTGGATTGAGGTAAAGAATTTGGTTTATGTAAGGTTTGGTTTGGTTTGGTTTGTGAAGATTTGGGTTTATATGAATGGTTTGCTTTGTGATAAAGAATTGGGTTTATGAAAGGTTTGGTTTGGATCGGTTTGTGAAGATTTGGTTTTATGTATGGTTTGGTTTGTGATAAAGAATTGGGGTTATGTAAGGTTTGATTTGGTTTGTGAAGATTTGGGTTTATGTATGGTTCGGTTTGTGATAAAGAATTGGGTTTATGAAAGGTTTGGTTTGGATTGTTCTTATTTCCGTCTTCCATAGAAGCAGTGATAAATACCAAGAACTAGGGGCTTTACAGAACAGTGTCTAGGGGGGGGCTGATGAGAAAAATAAAATGGATCTGATTAAATCTCCACTTTAAAGTCTAAAATGTCTTTTCATGTATTTTTTTTTGTATGTTTTGTATTCCCTCATCCCTGGATTAACCCCTGAGATATATTTCTGCACCGTGTTGCTTATCCATGAAACCAGCAGGAGTTAGTGTTCATCCCATACCTTCCCTCACCTCCATATATTACCCTTCCCCTCTCCCTCCCCTCCCATACCTTCCCTNTTTCTGCACCGTGTTGCTTATCCATGAAACCAGCAGGAGTTAGTGTTCATCCCATACCTTCCCTCACCTCCATATATTACCCTTCCCCTCTCCCTCCCCTCCCATACCTTCCCTCACCTCCATACATTACCCTTCCCCTTTCCCTCCCCTCCCATACCTTCCTCTCCCCTCCATACATTACCCTTCCCCTGCGGTTTAGTAGGATTAGAGGGAGTAGGATTTGAGATTTAAGGATTAGAGCGTATGCTGTAGGATTAGATTAGTGGATTGGGGTTTAGTAGGATAATATGATACATGAAACATAACATGATACATGATGCATAATATGATACGTGGAACATAATATTATACATGATACATGCGCATAACATGATGCACGACACATAACATGAATACATCATACCTTCCCTCACCTCTGTACCTTCCCCTCTCCCTCCCCCCATACCGTCCCTTTCTGCCATACATTATCATCCCATACCCAGAATTAGTTAAACTAAACTAAGTTAGTTGAACTACTTACGCTTCTCTATCGCTATTAATTCCCAACTCTGAACCGTAACAAAAATTCCAAGCAAATGATTTTCTTTGACATTCCTGATTATATGTTTCTTAAATGTGACTCTGCTAATTTACTGATAGTTAATGTGGCAAACTTTAAAAAAGTTGCATTTTATTGTTATCTTAGTGTAATCTTTACCATTCCGCAGAGCTTTAGTATTTATCTTTCAGGGCTACTGGATTTTTAGGACTTTACTGTCCTTTAAAGAAGGTTTGCAATTTAACAGTGATATTTATGGGATATTTCTTGCAGGCTGCAGGGTGACACAGAAAACATAAGTCTTTATTTGTAAAGGGTTTTCTACAATAAAAATTTAATTACGCCTTTGATGAAAAACCCCACATTCCTTTGTTAGATTGTCAAATGCATGATTACACAGAAAGTTACAAAGACCAATATTTTTCAACAGATCCTTGAAGAGTAAAACGTAGGTTTTCTGTTACCTGCATCATAAATCTTATTTTTAACACTGTTAGTACACATAAATCAAATAGTATAGCCACATGTTTCTTTATTCGAATATATATATAAATGGATTTAGAATATATGCAAATGAATAATGACAAGAAAGGTATCATTAATAACTGACCGGATGTGAATAAAATAGTAAATTTTGAAGGTGCACTTCACTTATCCGGAAATGTACCTCTCACTGTAAAGGGACTATACGCGTAATTCTAAGTGACCCTCCATTCAAAGATGGCTTTGCCCGATTCACAACAGTACCCCTAAACCTGAGATATATAAAAATGTGGAATTTACCGTAAAGCAGCTAAACAATTACCTGGAAAAGTAAATATAACTCGTCGTTTTTCTGACTCGAAAAGGGATTATATTCTGATATTTTCTATACATTGCTTCTAATTAGCAAGAAAGTCACTTTTGCAGAGAAACCGAAAATGAAAGTAAACAGTTTAAAGAAACAAAAACATGGATATCTGATTCATACTTGATCAAACTAAGCTTTCAAGGGTTCCGTTGTAAAGCAGACATTGCCATTTTTGAATGGAGGGTCACTCACGACTTACACTCCATTTAATTAGAGCTTTCTTGTCTCACGCTTACACTCCCTTTAATTTGAACTCTCCTGTCTCACGCTTACACTCCCTTTTATTTGAACTCTTCTCTCTCACGCTTACACTCCCTTTAATAAGAACTCTCCTGTCTCACGCTTACACTCCCTTTAATTAGAACTCTCATGTCTCACGCTTACACTCCCTTTAATTAGAACTCTCCTGTCTCACGCTTACACTCCCTTTAATAAGAACTCTCCTGTCTCACGCTTACACTCTCTTTAATTAGAACGCTCATGTCTCTTTCTCTCGTTGTCGTGTATCGTATAGTTTTAGCTAATGAGTGAGTCTTGATAAATTTTTTTAATAATTTTCGCCATACCAATTTAAATATAAAGACTATTTTATAGTCTACTCTTGTGTATATTAAACTGTATTGAATATTGAAGAATTTGACATTTCGTTTTATAACTTTATAAAAATTCGCTGAAAGTATTTTTTTTCAAAGAAAATATTTACCCTAAGAATAGATTTGTCTCTATCTTTTATCTACATTTCAACCCCTACCTATCCTAGTTTATTGGCCTGTAAAAACATACACATATACATTTATATATTTTATGTTAGGATATATTTACCTAAAAAGCAATTCATTCCTCCCTAAACCCTGGGTTTATCTAGGTGTTAAGGGTTTACCATCTTAGGTCATCAGATTAAATGAGCAAATCTGCACCAAGCAGCATGATACATGATGCATAATATGATACGTGTACTAAAACAAGATACATGATACATGATACATTAAACATGATACATGATGCATAATATGATACCTGTACTAAAACAAGATACATGATACATGATACATCAAACATGATACATGATACATAATATGATACGTGTACTAAAACAAAATACATGATACTTGTTACATTAAAGATATGATACATGATGCATAATATGATACATGAAACATAACATGATACATGATGCATAATATGATACGTGGAACATAATATTATACATGATACATGCGCATAACATGATGCACGAAACATAACATGACTTATGTGCCATAACATGATACATGTACCATAACATGATACATGTTTTATAACATGATAATGTACTATAACATTTTAAATGGTGCATAACATGATACATTTACCATAACATGATAATGTACCATAACATGATACATTTACCATAACATGATACATGTGCCATAACATGATGTATAAACATAACATGATGCAACATAACATTATATATGGACCATGACATGATTCATGTACCATAACATAATTTATGGTATAAAACATTATTCATGTACCACAACCATAACATGTGCCATAACATGATACATGGTGCATACCATGACATGTGTGCCATAACATGACATGTGTGCCAAAACATGATAATGTACCATAACATTATACATGGTGAATAACATGATACATTAACCATAACATGATACATGTGCCATAAAATGACGCATAAACATAACATGATATATAGACCATAACATAATTCACGGTATATAACATTATTCATGTTCCACAACCATAACATGTGCCATAAAATAATACATGTGCATAACATTGTTTATGGAACATAACATAAAACATCATACATGTGATAAATGGTGCATATGATACATGAGACAGAACACTAGATAAGAAACAAATGATACTTTGTGCATAACTTGATTCATGGAACCATGATACATGGTTTAAAACATGATACAAGGTACATAATATCAATATGATATAACAGAACATAATACATCATACAGAGTGCATGAACATGATACTTGTGACTTAATGAACATAACATGAAACATGGATAGGTACATGGAACATATGCTTTGTGATCCATAATATTATACATGGTTTAAAACATGAACCATGGAACAAAACATAAGACAATTGGAATAATACATATGGTGCATGAACATGATGCATAACATTATGGAACATAACATGATACATGGTTTATAACATAAACCGTGGAACGTAATATTATACGTGAAACATAACATGAACCATGGAACATAACATTATACATGAAACATAACATGATACATGCAACATAACATGTCATAGACTTTTGATATTTTTTAACTAAAAATTCTGTTAGATCA
Source organism: Eurytemora carolleeae (assembly GCF_000591075.1). Classification (NCBI taxonomy): domain Eukaryota; kingdom Metazoa; phylum Arthropoda; class Copepoda; order Calanoida; family Temoridae; genus Eurytemora; species Eurytemora carolleeae. The sequence continues at coordinate 115,129 of NW_019396172.1, forward strand.
AAAATTCTGAGTATGAAATATCTTACACCATCAGGTTGCCAAGATGTTGGAGTTGAAAATTTGAGTTTGTGGCATAAACTCAATCTCTTTGATTTTAATTTAAATAAATTCTCTTTTATAAAAAGTCCAGAGCACCTGATGGGTTTATTCAACATTCATCTCTGTTGCACGCTGCTGACAGCCCACCTTGGATACTAATAAATAACAGTGCATTCATTAAAACATTAATCTTGAAACCCGAACATAAGCTGAAAATGTATAAGATACAAGATTTACAATCACAAATTCTAAATACAGGGTTACCTACAAAGGATGAGACTTCAAAGACGACTGTATGGAATTTGTATTGTCTGTTTCCCTATATTTATGATTCCCTGCCTCTGTAAACCCCCAGAGAAGTGAAAGCTAAGATTTCCAGGGGGATTAAGCTTATCCCCAAACTGAGGTTGATCCCTGAAAAAAATCCTGTTTACGCATCTGCGGGCCACAATTCTGAAATCCCAGGACTAAGAGATTCAGTTGGTAATTGTTTTAATTTGAAAGTTATCATTACTGTGTTCACGATAAAATACCGCATATAGAGTAAAGTTAAAGTTAATTCTTGTGTTTTATGATGTTTGCTTTCTTACAACCCAGCCCCCTCCCCTCCCCCCTCCAACCACCAACCTACGACCTTGATCCGATCTATTTAAACCATGATTATCTTTTCTCTAAAAATAAAGAATTCCTGGTTTAAGTATCCTGTGTAAGAGGAAAGTGAATGCAAATTAATGCAAATAAATTCACTAATGCATGATGTTGCTCCAAGGGTTGCAGATTCTGTGCACAATTTAGCAATGTGCAATTAACCAAATATACCTACCTATACTTCACCTGAGTAATCAAAGACATTTCAAACAAGACGCCTTGTGAAAACCTAGAAAAATGGACATCTTATAAACTAAAAGTGTATTGTGTCTGTAAAATATATAGATTTTATGATAATAGAGTAGGAAATAAAAGAAGATCTTGTTAAAGACATCATAAACAATAGATGTATTGTAGAGTAAATAATAGATGTGTAATAGAGTAAAGAATAGATTTATCTTAGAATAAAGAATAGAAATATTGTAGAGTAAAGAATAGATGTGTTATAGAGTAAAGAATAGATTTATTGTAGAGTTGTGGAGATCCATAGATATCGTTTTCAGTCCGGAAGCTCTGATTACCAAATCAAATATATATATTTAGTTTTTCAAACCCCCATGTAGTAAGTTGTAAGAAGGATTTCTGACGAACGAGACGTTCTGTTTCTTTTGCAGCGACCCTAGCGATGTCGAACCCAGACGAGGCATTTTGATCGATTTTTAACACTTTTATTTCTCACTAGCTTCAGGTATATCTGCAAGGTCTATATTGTTATCGTTATATATATATTTTATCATTCAATTTATCTGATAAAATATAACTATGTAAAAATATCGTTATATATATTTTATCATTCAATTTATCTGATAAAATATAACTATGTAAAAATATCTGTCTACATTTTTATCGATCGAATTATCTATAATTGAGTGTAAAGGGTGGAGAATAATATTATGAAGCTTTAAAGGATATATTGTATTTCTACAGTTCAAAATAAGGAAAATACTCTTCCAGCTTGCAGGTAAACAATAAACTTGTTTAAAATATTATTAACGAAGAGTTTTAATTACAGGTAGTATCTTTTTTTATCTAATAAAAAATTTCCAGATGTTACATCCTTTCTCTTTTCATAGAACAACAAACAATACTTGTGCAATTAAATATTTTAACAAGCAGTTCTAATCTGAAAATAAACCGGAAAACTAATGTTTAGGGGAAAAAAAACACTTGATACAGATTATTGAATATTGCTAACCTAAAAATACTATTAAATACTATAAATATACGTATTTTTTGGCCTTTTCTTTACTAAAAACATTGTATTTTTTTAGAGTTTAAAAGTTTGATGCAAACTTAAAAATACCTGTGTTTTGGTAAATTTAATACAAAGTCGTTTCTATAAGTTTTTAGGTTTTTATTTTACATATTTTACATATGTTTTGAAGTTTTTTACAATACAAATTTTTTTTAGAGTTGAAAAGTTTGGTTGAAAACCTAACCCACTTAATTTGTATCTCCAAAACGAGACAAGATGGGGCGGGAATGGGGATTGGGGAAATGTGCTCCCTAATTTTGTATTTTTATATATTTTATAAAACACTTGCTTTAGAGGGAATAAGTGGCACCACAGAGATTTTTAAAAAAATATGTTTTTGTGAAGGAAAATTTGAAGGGATTTCCTATTCGATCCCTTTCTTTTTCCATGGAGGATAAAGCAAATATTAAGCTTACTTTATCAACATTGAAATGCAGATGTATTTTCCAAAATACTATGACTACCATAGAATGAAAGATAAACATATGTATTTGCATAACAATAACAATAAAAAAGTTCGCGGACTTTTTTAAAATCTAACAAAAATCAAAAACTTTTGCTCACAATTTTTTTGTAATTTTGAGCATTCATAAACCTTCTTTGGGGTCACGTGAGGTCCCACACAAAATAGCGGCCCGATCGGTTCAGCCGTTTTGACGTTTACTGGATAGAAGCGGACAGACAGACAAGTAGCAAAGTATATACAAATACAGAGTCTGTTTAAATTATACATTTTTTTCATGTTCCTTTTAGAAAATACTCATTGTCAAACTATACGAATACTTGAATATGTCATGTACTAATTAAAAGAATATTTGATGTACTAATTAGAAGAATATTTGAATACATTAATTACTAATTAGAAGAATATTTGAATACATTAATTACTAATTAGAAGAATATTTGAATACATTAATTACTAATTAGAAGAATATTTAAATACATTAATTACTAATTAGAAGAATATTTTAATATTATATATTTTTCAGATAACAACGTTAGAATTAGTACTTAGGATATAATTTGCTAAAGAGACTGTAAACGTATTTTTATTTAAAGCCTTACCTGCCATTATAATTGCCACAAAATTGTTCTTATTCTTATGAATAATGATGTAGAAATCCACGACGAGTCGCGGCCGCGAATTATCAATTTTCAGTTCTGAATAAATATGAGTTGTGAACCGATTTTATTAGCTTTCTTTCATAATTGTTAAAAGTTTTAAAAATTAACAAAGATGTGTTTTTGAATTTCAAAAGAAAAAAATTACAATCTTAGATAAACATCTATGCATATATAGAGAATTAATGAACTACACTGACTCATTTTCAGACATGCAATTAAAGAACTTGACAACTTTTACACGAAAATCCCCCTCCCCCTTCACCCCCATCCCTCAGAATGCATCACCTGTCAATGAACATCGCATCAATCCCTGCGTGAATTCTAAACTGACGTTTCAAAGAAACTAATAAAATGAAACGGAAAGTGAAGAAGGCTGTAAAACGGGATACAAAACCTTGAAAAGATGAAAAAAGAAGAAAAAATGAAAGTTCGTTAATAATTTAGATTTAGTTTATTTAGTTTTTAAAGCCTCATTATTTCTAATTACGCCGCGTGTAGTTTACGATTAATTTATTTGTTAAAACTCTTGTTAGTAAACCCTTGCTGCCATATTAGTTCTGCAGATTCCAGGAGAAACAGGAAGTAAGGGGAGAGGGAGGTGAAGGGAAGAGAAGGGAAGGAAATGGATCGAAGGAAAGGGAAGGGAAGAGATGAAAAGAAAAATGAAGAGATGTGAATAGAAGAGAAGTGAAAAGAATGGAATGGAATGGAAGGTAAGAAAAGAGAGAGGAAAAATAAAGAAGGGAATAAAGAGAAAGGAATATAAGTGAAGAGAATGGAATGGTAGGGAAGGGAAGCGAAGTGGAGAGAAGAGAATGGAATGGAATGGAATGGAATGGAAGGTAAGAAAAGAGAGAGGAAAAATAAAGAAGGGAATAAAGAGAAAGGAATATAAGTGAAGAGAATGGAATGGTAGGGAAGGGAAGCGAAGTGGAGAGAAGAGAATGGAATGGAAGGGAAGTGAAGAGAAGAGAATAGAATGGAATGGAATGGAAGGGAAGAGAAGAGAAGAGAATGGAATGGTAGGGAAGGGAAGGGAAGCGAAGTGGAGAGAAGAGAATGGAATGGAATGGAATGGAAGTGGAGAGAAGAGAATGGAATGGAAGGGAAATGAAGAGAAGAGAATGGAATGGAAAGGAATGGAAGGGAAGTGAAGAGAAGAGAATGGAATGGTAGGGAAGGGAAGCGAAGTGAAGAGAAGAGAATGGAATGGAATGGAAGGGAAGTGGAGAGAAGAGAATGGAATGGAAGGGAAATGAAGAGAAGAGAATGGAATGGAATGGAATGGAAGGGAAGTGAAGAGAAGAGAATGGAATGGTAGGGAAGGGAAGCGAAGCGAAGTGAAGAGAAGAGAATGGAATGGAACGGAATGGAAGTGAAGAGAAGAGAATGGAATGGAAGGGAAGCGAAGTGAAGAGAAGAGAAGATAATGGAATGGAATGGAAGGGAAGTGGAGAGAAGAGAATGGAATGGAATGGAGGGGAAGCGAAGTGAAGAGAAGAGAAGGGAATGGAATGGAAGGGAAGTGGAGAGAAGAGAAGGGAATTGAAGGGATAAAGCAATTTATAAAAGTGTGGAGGCGAGAAAAGAGAATTAAATTTGGAGGAAGTTGGTGTAAAGTTCATTGCACGGCCCGCTTATAGATATGATTCTATCTATCTATCTACACTGAACTCGGCCACAGTACAAATTTTATTTTGGTAATTTTTTCCATGGGCAGAAGAGAAGAGAATGGAATGGTAGGAAAGGGAAGGGAAGCGAAGCGGAGAGAAGAGAATGGAATGGAAGTGAAGAGAAGAGAATGGAATGGAAGGGAAATGAAGAGAATGGAATGGAATGGAATGCAAGGGAAGTGAAGAGAAGAGAACGGAATGGAAGGGAAGCGAAGTGAAGAGAAGAGAAGAGAAGAGAATGGAATGGAATGGAAGGGAAGTGGAGAGAAGAGAATGGAATGGAATGGAATGGAGGGGAAGCGAAGTGAAGAGAAGGGAATGGAATGGAAGAGAAGTGGAGAGAAGAGAAGGGAATTGAAGGGATTAAGCAATTTATAAAAGTGTGGAGGCGAGAAAAGAGAATTAATTTTGGAGGAAGTTGGTGTAAAGTTGATTGTTAGGAGGGGGTTAGAAGTAGATTGTAAATAAATAAGAAGGAATAAAATGGGATGGGGGGGGGGGGGTTCTTCTAAAAAAATATTTTCAGACAAATTTTAATCCATGATCCTTATTTCACGTTCAGCGCCATTCATGGAGCAGTAAAAAGGTGCAAAATTTAACAATATCCAGGGTAGACCTGTTTAGACCTACAGTTCTACAGGGTGGATCGAAAAAAAGAATCACGACTGCATTGAAAAATCTCTCACTAAGAACCCACTTTTTTGCACAAACTTGTTACGTGCACGACAAAATTTACATCAAGGTGTAGTGTCCATTTTTTATGTTTGTAGTTTTTTTATTCACCCTGTAGACCTGTAGGCATCAAGGCATCATTCTATACTCAAATTAGGGGTCAACTCTCCGACAAGGGTTAGCAAGTGGTCAGGGTTTACCACAAACCTAAGACCTTCAAAAGTAAAACAAAGGAATTACACAAATATTTAGTTTTTATTTTTCCAAAAATAATGAAGTTTTTAAAAACTGTTTAAAAAAAAAATTTATTTTGAGAGCTTTTTGGATTTTAGGTGCCCCTGTTAAGTGTACAGGGAGGAAGGATTAAACTCTATAATATTCTCTTCAGCGCCTACCCCTAGGAACACCCTGTTCCCTTTCATTTAACCCGTAATATCTAACATAACATTAGGAACATGGATTTTTAGAATACGATGTTGCTTCGTCACTAGTTAAAGTCTCCACAAATAAGATTAAATGAATCTAGTAAACAGTAGTTGAACCACGAAGATTAAGTTAAAACCCTTCTCTTGTGGTTCAAAGAAGTGGTTTAATGTATTTTTTTCGGTTCAACTACGACTCTTATTCATTAAATCATGTTTAAGAATAGTTCTTGTTCATCGCGTGCATTTATTTAGAACAATTATTCAAATAAAAACTTCTTTTTAAGTAAGTTAAGATCATCCTTCCCTCCCCCCTTCCCTCAATCTCAATCTCAATAATTGCATTCTTAGTATTGTCATAAATCTCAAATTTGCAAAAGTCACAGCAAAAAAATTCCGAATATTCGCATAAAAAAAATATATTTAATGATGGAATATGATCACTAATTACGCAATAAAACATTGTAATTGATGAACATTTTTTAACATAAACATAACTTTACACATATACAATTTCAACGTAATGATTTACATAATTACATTTGTATTTATAAGATCTTATAATCTTGTTTTGAATCAGAAGCATGGACCCGTAATATCGAAGGATTTAACTAAATGACCCCAATTTGCATATGTAAACTTTTTCCCCGCTGATAAAAACTTCGGTTTAGTGATCTTGACGCAGATCCGTACGTAGCGTCTACATCGCCCATCTTCTTACGCACTAGGCTTGTTCAAAACATTAAACTCGCGCAGTTGTTTCTTATTGTTCAATATTTTATTATTTCATTAAAATACGAGAAATAAAAACAATGTCAGATTTGAATTTATAATTAAATATTGTTGAAGTTTGAACAGACCTAGTTTGTTGAAGTTAGTATGTTGGATGTGCCGTTGTGTTAATATAAATAGAGGGAAGAAGAAGAGTTTCAGCAGTTCTCCTCCCTTCTCCTCAACATGCAGTTATACTACAGCATTCTAGGTTAATATTTGTGAATACATATTCATCTATTCATTGATATTCGTGAATATATATTCATCTATCCATCCATATTCGGGAATATATATTCATCTATTAATTGATATTCCTTAATATATATCTATTCATCAATATACGTTAATATATATTTATCTATTCATTGATATTCCTGATTATATATTCATCTATTCATCAATATACATTAATATATATTCATCTATTCATTGATATTTATGAATATATATTCATCTATTCATCAATATACGTTAATATATATTAATCCATTCATTGATATTAATGAATACATATTCATCTATTCATCAATATACGTGAATATATATTCATCTACTCATCAATATACGTTAATATATATTCATCTATTCATTGATATTCATGAATAAATATTTATCTATTCATCAATATACGTAAATATATATTCATCTATTCATTGCTATTCATGAATATATATTCATCTATTCATCAATATACGTGAATATATATTCATCTATTTATTGATATAAATGAATATATATTCATCTATTCATAAAAATACGTGAATATATATTTATCTTTTCATCATCTTTCATCAACATATTGTTGCATAAGCAAATTATCTCTAAGCTTTAGCGCCAAAATTACTCCTAAAAACCCTGTTTGAGAATTTTTATATTAGCTTGATAGTTTTTATTTACAAAATTATGCAGAATGCTAAATTCATAAAAATAAAATTATGATTTTCATTAATTCAATTTTTTTTTAATTTTTTTATTGTTCAAACCTTTTAATTTTATTATAATTTAGATATCCTTTTGCAAAAAGGTTTTAAGCATGAGGAAAGCTTATTATCCAAAATGCAACCCTGTTTTTATTATCTTTGTCTATTTAAGAATTTTCTCAACTTCCATGGATATTATCTAAAAAGGATTGGGATTAAAATAAGGAAAAGAGAAAAAATGTCGTGTCTAATCGTTGGAGTAATTAAGTATTTTAACCAAAGCGGAAATTTTGGCAAACTTTGATATAAATATTTTATTTTAATTACTTGAAAATACAGACAAATTTGATTTTGGTTTCCGGCGATTTTAAATGAAAAGTTTGTATTCGCTGGGGGTAGTTTAAAATTCGGCGATTTATATTTGATTTAAGGCGGGGTTTTTTAGCGGTTAAATATTATGATTAATTTTATGCTGGATGCATGATTAATTTTTGAATATTTGAATATAAATTAATGCATTGTATATATTGATATATATACAATGTATATATGTAGATATAGATACAGTGTATATATGTAGATATAGATACAGTGTATATATGCAGATATAGATACAGTCTATATATGCAGATATAGATACAGTGTATATATGTAGATATAGATACAGTGTATATATGCAGATATAGATACAGTGTATATATGTAGATATAGATACAATGTATATGTGCAGATATAGATACAATGTATATGTGCAGATATAGATACAGTCAGGGGCGTATTCAGGAATTTGTCCAGGAGGTGTGCTTAAATTTTCTTCTCTACTTTATTGCCCTCGTCGCCCTCCTCATTTTGCATACTGCAATCTGCAGATCTCTACTCTGCAAAAAAAAAACTGCTGATCGGAACTCTTGCAACACATCCTTTACAGAATACATTGTTTACTTTAGCTGTCACAATTCTTATCAACCTTAAATATAGTTTAAGATTGCAAACTTTAAGGAAAATTTTGAGAATAAAAGAACTAAACTGTTTTCTGTTTGGTTTTGATAAATTTTCTATGTGAACGACAAAATTAGGACTAAAAGAGAAATAGGGGATTGATCGGATGTCGGGGGAGAAGTTGGGGGAGGGTCCATTTCTTCCGTTTATGGGTTTGGCATCCATTCCTGGAGCTCATTTTATACCTTTGTTTTGCTGAACAGAGTGGGGTGGAGGGGAGGCCATGAACCAATCCATTTATAGGCTTCATTTCATTGGAAGTTTAGGCTTTTATGAAGAAGGAAGGTTTCTGCACAGAACAGATATATTAGAAATAGATAAGGCATATTATTGAAGACAAACATTACTATTTCAATCCGGAAGAGCGTTAATAGTTAAATCTTTAATGTTGTAAAGAGGAAGTGTTAATAAGGTTAAATGGTCCTGACCCTAATCCAATTAGGTAATCACAGTTTGCACTCCCTTTCCTAGCACCGTTTATTTGTATTTCCATCAATAAGCGTATCTTTATTAAAATGCCGGAATATATTCTTATCAGAAACTAATCTTCTTCCGACTTGCAAAGAAGAAATGAATGTTGGGAGCTGAAAGGATAATCTGTGAGAATAATGGGTTGTAAATGCATAAGCATTGACAAGGTTAAATTGGAGATGTCATGGCAGAGGATAGAGGAAAAAGGGTGACATGTGCTAATTACATAATTAAGCACAATGCCTTAAATATTTATTGTTTTGCAAAAATGTACAATGTTTGTAAACGTTAACAATTATTAATTGACAATGCTTTTAATGTACATTGTACAGCATGTACATATTGCACGTATGCATAGTGTTCTTGTACGTACCCTCCAAGTATGGCATCTATTCCTGACAATCGGTTGTAAAATATTGCCTGGGGTTTTGAGTGGTTTGAACTCTTAACACGGAGCCAGGGGGGGCCTCACCTCTAAATATATATAATCCCATCCTTAGAGAATATTATCATACTTCCTACTTAAACTTTAAACATAATTCATATTCACCAGTACAAAAATTAGAATCATAATTAGTGTTATATATTGACTAAGACTATTTATTCTTCAAAGTGTTTCATCAAACATTTTAGATTATTTTTTAATGACTAATTTTATTTTATTTTGCAGCCCTCGCAGTCCTCGGCTGTGCCAGTGCCCAACGTCAACGCCCCCGTGGTGGCCGTCAAGGCACTGGATACTCAGCACCTGCTGACAACGGCTATGCTGCACCCGCCAATGATCCCCAGCCTGCTTACGGCAATGACCAAGATGTTTACCAGGTAACAACACAACTAATAACATTTTGAAAATATATAAATTGATTTTATCATTTTTTTTTGTCAGGGAGCTGCCTCCAGCCCCGTAGGAAGTGATGACAACCTCGCCATGTTGGAGAAAGCTGTTCCCGGGGTACCCGGAGAAGACTACCCCATCTATGCGGAGGTTCCAGAATCTGGATTTGCCTGTGATGGTCAGGTCGATGGAGGATACTACGCTGATCCTGAGGCTGAATGCCAGGTCTTCCATATCTGCACTGCTGACGGTCAGGGTGGACTTTCCAAGTACAGCTTCCTCTGTCCTAATGGAACCATCTTTAACCAGAACTACTTCATCTGTGACTGGTGGTTCAACTTCGACTGTTCCTCTGCCGAGGGTCTCTACTCCCTCAACGATGACATTGCTGCTGAGAGAGAAGCTGCTTCTCCTGCTGCATCCTCTCCTCAGGGATCTTATGCTTCACCTGACGCTGCTCCCATTGGAGGATATAACGCACCTCCTCAGGTAGCTGAGGCTGCCCAAGCTGCCTACGGACCTGCTGCTCGTAACGCAAGAAATGGACGTGGACCTGAACAGCCCTTTAACCAGCCTGCCGCCAGAGCAGGAAAAAGGGGTGGAAACAGGAGAGGATAAACAGGAAATGTTGCAATATTATCTAGTCAGCTTACTAGCTTTAAGAATGTTGAATGTATGAGAACGTCTAGAAATGAATGATCTGGAAATCTGGGAACTGAATTCTTCTAAAAGTCTTCTATTTTCTATATGCTTTGGTAATTAACTTTAAAATACCCCTTAGACAAAATAATTGTCTCCTCAAGTAATCCAAAACCCCTCCAATGATCCCCCAAATCCCTGATTGCATTCCCAGAAAAGACCAACCAGAAACTGATTGAACGCTTGAATTATGGCTAGAAAATAATTTATCTTATTTATTGATTTTGCATAATAAAGAATACATTCTGTATACATGTTGTCTTTTCTTCTATAGAGTTGGAAACTGACAAGTTTATCAACAGTTGATGATCATAAGGAACAGTTTACAAACTGAAGAATATTGTAAGTTTACATAACAAATATTATATTTTAATTTTTACAAATATTTTGTTAGGTAAAAATATTAGGATTGGGCTAAGTAATTAAGCATAATCCTTATGGTGTAACCCTTTTATATTTCAAGGTATTTGATCATTGAGAAGTTATTGTTTTATCTACAAGGTCTGCAGACTGCGACATCAAATTGATATGATATTGGAATTAGATATATATACTTCGTAACGAGTTTTTAGTTAAAGCTATACCATTATCATTGAAAATCTAAAATTCGTTTTTTTCCTTCATTTTTCATGAAAGTTCAAAAGAATTGATTCTATGCCACAAACTCGTATTTTCTAAAACCTAAACCTTTGCTAACTAAGTTTAAAATATCAAAGGGTTACACTGCCAGGTTGTAAAGATATAGGAATTATAAAATCTGGGTTTATGGCAAAAATTCAATTCCTTTTCTTGTCTAATCAAATAAATAAAATCTTTGCATAGTTTATGGTAGTTTATGGTAGTTTGCACAGTTTATGATAGTTGAAGAGTATGAAAGATTTTTGTTTCACTCCCATAAGTTAATTAAGCCTGTGTATACATATATAACACTAGCTATACTTCATGATTTAAGTATTTTTGTTTTTAATCCATCAATAAGAGAATTATGCAAAATTACCAATTTATTGGCACCTATACAATAGTAGAAATAATGTACAAAGAGAAAATGGTTCAATATTGAGTTTAAAACAAAAAGATTATTTATAGATAGATGGGCGCGAAGCGTCCGTACCATTTGACCAATGATCATGTCACTATGCTATGCATGGAATGAAATAAAGCTATCAATAAATCCAATTGCAGTTGATTTAAATGATTGAGCAGCATACAATTCTAATATTTTCACACGATTTGCATTATTTTGTCGAAACAAAATGCCTTGTGCCTACAGGCTACAGGCAGACATTATCTCCGACGTACATGTGCACTTTGCAGTGAAAATGATATCGGGTTTAAGCAAAAAGATTTCTAATATATTATTTACTCTCACAGAAAAATTTAAATCAACAGAAATTAAAACTCACTCTCGGCTTAATCAACGCAAACTTTAATCACAAGGAAATTAAAAGATTGAATGAAAACTATTGCAAACCAAAAACCAGCGTTTTATGAGAAAAATGATATTAAAGAAATATGGAAGAAACCTATTCGTTAAACATAAGAATTGAGAGACGACTTCAATATCATCTTCAATTTTTTTACTTGACAAACAAGATTTTTAAAAGCAATCTTCTTTTCAGAGTTTTAAAACATATTTTTTATCTAAAGCTCTTAAAAAAGAGGAAGTGTTTAAAAACAGGCAAGATTTCAAACTAACTTTGGTTTAATGTCAATTAAAAACGTAAAGATTAGAAAATTTATGTTAACTTTCTGGTAACAACAACGAAATAATCAAACTTCATTCTACAGATTAGAATTATGTAAAAAATGACACAATAATACCACAATAATACCACAATAATACCACAATAATACCATAAAGCTTTGTTACGTACATTTATACATTCAAAACAATTTGTGTAGTTTGTCTACACTGTCTACTTTGATTAATTTGTCTAGTTTGTAATGTTTGTTTAATTTGTCGAGTTTTGTTGAGATGTTTAGTTTGTCTAGTTTGTTTAGATTCTCAAGTTTGACTGTTTTGTTTACTTTGTCTAGTCACAATAATACCACATAATCAGAATCAAAATTGATCGAAAAACACGAGCAGTGAAGATATACAATTTCGTTTATTAGGTTTAAATACCAAATTATCTTTTATTTTCATCTTACCTTTAAAAATTCTCCTTCTTTTCTTTCTCATACTTTCTCCTTTTCTCTTCTTTCTTTTTCTTTCTTCTTCTTTCTACTTCTTTCTTCTTATTTCTTCATATTTCTTCTTCTTTCTTCTACTTTCTTCTTTTTTCTTATTCTTTCTTTTTCTTTCTTCTTCTTTCTTCCTCTTTCTACTTCTTTCTTCTTATTTCTTCATCTTTCTACTTCTTTCTTCTACTTTCTTCTTTTTTCTTATTCTTTCTTTTTCTTTCTTCTTCTTTCTTCTTCTTTCTTCTTCTTTCTTCTTCTTTCTTCTTCTTTCTTCTTCTTTCTTTTTCTTTCTTATTCTTTCTTCTACTTTCTTCTTCTTTTTTCTTCTTTTTTCTTCTTCTTTCTTCTTCTTTCTTCTTCTTTCTTCTTCTTTCTTTTTCTTTCTTCTTCTTTCTTTTTCTTTCTTCTTCTTTCTTCTTCTTTCTTTTTCTTTCTTCTTCTTTCTTTTTCTTTCTTATTCTTTCATACTTCTTTCTTCTTCTTTCTTCTTTTTTCTTTTTCTTTCTTCTTCTTTCTACTTCTTTCTTCTTCTTTCTTCTACTTTCTTCTTTTTTCTTCTTCTTTCTTTTTCTTTCTTCTTCTTTCTTCTTTTTTCTTCTTCTTTTTTCTTCTTTCTACTTCTTTCTACTTCTTTCTTTTTCATTCTTCTTCTTTCTACTTCTTTCTTCTTCTTTCTACTTCTTTCTTTTTCTTTCTTCTTATTTCTTCTTATTTCTTCATCTTTCTACTACTTACTTCTTCTTTCTTCTTCTATCTTCTTCTTTCTTCTTCTTTCTTCTTCTTACTTTTTTCTTTCTTCTTTTTTCTTCTTCTTTCTTCTTCTTTCTTCTTCTTTCTTCTTCTTTCTTCTTCTTTCTTTCTTTCTTCTTCTTTCTTCTTCTTTCTTATTCTTTCTTCTTATTTCTCCTTTTTTCTTCTTCTTTCTCCTTATTTCCTTTTCTTTCTCCTATTTTTTATTGATTTTTTTCTCCTTCTTTCTTGTCCTTCTTTCATCTTTTTTTCCCTTTTTTTACCTTATTTTCCTAACTGTTTCCTGTTTTTCCTACATGTTCTGTTTTTCAAAGATATTTTCCAACATTTTCTTTCCTTTTAAGTTTTAAACAAAAACTTGACGAACCCCCCCCCCCCCTCCCCATGTTCGAATAATAATAGTATTCTAGATTGCATTTGTTGTTTAGAACTAGCCTTGAATTTAAACCAGAAAGAAATTTTATTTTTATCTTTGCAATCATTATTGTTGTTTTGTTTTATTACTGTAATTATCATTATTTACAGTTTTAAGAATTTTCAAGGTTAAAGGGAATGCTCAGAAATCTGGGTAAAGTTTGAGGTACCAAGTAAGCTTGAAAGGATTCTAATAGTTTTTTTTTGAATTTTGCTCAAAGTTTTTTATTCCCTTTTCTGACATTTACAAGAAAAATACTCTAACAGAAATAGTTACATTATGTCTTCTTAAATCAGGTATTAAAAGGCTTATTCTTGAAAAAGACAATATATTTGGACAGCCTGTAAACCCACCTTTTCAAGAGAAAGGTATTAAGTTCTTAGCACAAACTCAAATTTTCTAAAATCTCTATGCTGTAGGATCTAACAGAATTCATATTTTGAAATATCATAGGTCTTACACTTCCGTTTGTGAAGATATATGGAATATATCTTGTTCTGTTCCCTTGTTTGATTAGAATTAGAATGCTTAAAAATACCATACAAAACTTTAAACATTTTTTTTACAAGGAAACTGAATTAAAAATCACATTTTTTATTCAACAGAGTTGTTGAAATTTTTTAAACTGTTTAAATTTTATTTTAATAAAAAAATGAGTTCTCTCACAAAAGATTACTTATGTGATTTTTCTAATTTCTGTAAATTGAAAGTTTCCAAAGAAAATATATATATATATATTTAGTGCAATAGTTTATATTTCAAACTGGGTCAAAAAGTACGAGATTGTAAAGACGACCTGAAACTCTGAAAATTTGACAATTTCAAGGTTAAATCAACTTTTCTGTCTCAAACATACAATTTTTACGCTTATCCAATCAGAGTTATGAATCCTTAAATCGGCGTTATCAGTAAATGGAAAAATCTACTTCTATTGAAACTATAGTGAACGCAAGAATGATTGCAGGTTGATTGATTTTCAAACTAAATTATTGTTTTTTTAAATTAGATATCATTGCATTAATTCAATCATTATTTTTTTATTTAACATTAACATAAACATTGTAAAGCAAATGAGCATTATCAATTGATTCAATTAAAACTCTAAAAAGAGCATATTACACTGCCAATTGGTTATTTTCGAAGCTTAGAATCGAAAATAAATTTATGGCATCGATCATTCGATAACATTGCCACTGTAATGTAATAAAATGCAACAACATAGTTTCGCCAAACAGCAATATCAGTGAGTAGCAATGTAAATTAGACGATAAAATGTACCTCACAGAAATATGACAGATTTTACAGATCTAAAGACGTTCATTCTAAAATTTTGCTTTCAGTATATTATGCTAAAATTTTGGTCTCACTATGTTATGCTTAAAAGTCCAAATCCTTTATATTCGTCTTTCAATAAATGAGTGTTTAATCAAAGATTCAAATTAATTCAAATAATTAATTAGATTAAAGGGAGTGTTCGCGAAATTGAAAAGGGGGTATATGCTCACGGCGAAAATTAGCGCTTTTGATCGCTACTAATCTTACTTCTATCTGTTGCGTCTATAAGGAGATAATTGTTAAAACGACTCAAGCTGAAAAACGTGGCGTCCATAAATTCATAGAATTGCAATATTCAACTCGGATCGTAAAATAATGCCAAACAAATCATTCAGATATTACAACGAATAGTCATCGATTATTTTTCGACTCATTCGTATATAGTCAATAGTTCATAATATTTTTGATTTTGTTTTTTGAATAATATTTCCCTGGCGCTGGATTTTCGAAAATTCCTGGAAAATATGAAAATGTCGTCTTCATTATCAAAAATCCTGGAAATAGGAATAAATGTTTTCAAAGATAACTATCAGATCATAAAACATATTATGAAATATTAACTATTAAATGGACGCTACGTTCTTCAGCATGAGTCGTTTTTAACAATATTCTCCTTATGGACACAACAGATAGAAGTAATATTAGTAGCGATCAAAAGCGCTTACTTTTTGCCGTAAGCCTATACCACCTTTCATTTTTTGCGAACACTCCTATTAAAGGTAATGTCAGATTCACAACTATATCCTTGAAAGCTTTGTTTGATCAAGATTGAATTTTAAAAAAATGGTAATTTTCATTTGTGGTTTCTCTGCAAAACTGACTTGCTCATTTATTGCTTCAAAAACAATGCTGAAATTGTCAGAATAAAACCCTTGTTAAGCCAAAAAACGACACTTTCTTCTACATTATTGATAAGATGAAGGTTTCAAGGGTAACGTTGTAAATCGGGCATGTCCCTTTTTTATTAATGGAGGGTCACTTAAAATTACGAACAGTCCCTTTAATAAATATCTTTAGTTCCTAATCCTAGGATATAAAATCTTTTTGTATTTTGTTTTACAATCCTTCAATAAATTTTGCAACGTTGAATAAATCATGCAGAAAAGATAGACAAAACATTTGAGATGATTTGCAATATATTTGCATGTTTATATTTGCATTGACACAGTTGATATATACATTCATGAAGTTTTGCACGCACTCTTACAGTTTATCCAAACAGTAGATAGTTCAATACAGTGGTAACAAGAAAACTGTAGATAGTTCAATACAGTGGTAACAAGAAAAAAGTGGAATTATTTTGGTCTGTTCTCTTTATCATTATTAAATGTGTTTATAATTTCTTAATTTGTTTGTAAACAATGTTTTTATAAATTATTTTTTAAAAACTTTTTTCTTCTCAAAATCAAAAGTGAAGAAAAGAAAAATGTAATGTATAATTTCTTTAGAATCCTAAAATTTCATTAAAATCAGACTCATGGGAATGGAGAATATTTGCAAAATTGTATCAGGAAAATTTGCAAAATCGTATCAGGAAAATACGAAATATAGTTCAATTGTACCTGTCCCAACAATTTAGTTCTAGTGTACATGTCCAAGCAATATAGTTCTAGTGTACCTGTCCAAGAAATATAGTTCTAGTGTACCTATCCCAACAATTTAGTTCTAGTGTACCTGTCCAAGAAATATAGTTCTAGTCTACCTGTCCAAGCAATATAGTTCTAGTGTACCTATCCCAACAATTTAGTTCTAGTGTACATGTCCAAGAAATATAGTTCTAGTGTACCTGTCCAAGCAATTTAGCTCTAGTGAACCTGTCCAAGCAATATAGTTCTAGTGTACCTGTCCAAGCAATTTAGTTCTAGTGAACCTGTCCAAGCAATTTAGTTCTAGTGTACCTGTCCAAGCAATATAGTTCTACTGTACCTGTCCAAGCAAGGCTGTCAATAAATAGATCTAGGAATTAGAGCAGTGAAATTTCACTTAAAGAATGGAGAACATTTTAATTAATGTGCAATTAGTTAATGTTAACTGTGTTATTTTTATGTTCAAGTAAACAATAAATCTATTTCATGAAAATGTTGGGGATTCTTATGAATATAAATATGATACATAGCTCAATTGGTCAAACACTTTTTTTTCATTTTTACTTTTGAAAGGAAGAAAGGTTCGCGCTTTTTTCTCTGGTACCATGTGAGTTTCAAACAAATAAAGACATTATACCAAAATATTGCAAAAATACCAAAATGAAAATTTCATGAAAAAAATTAGTTATGAAGAAGACGATTCTAATCATACTTTTTTGACTCACCCTGTATAAGAAAAAAAGACAAGAATACTTCAAGATTTTTTTGGTTCATAATTACTTCTACGACCATCAAATTAACAAACACTGGCCTTAGAATAATATGCAGACTGTTGACTGTGGTACTGCAATTTTATTATTTTTTTTTTAAAGAAAGGTTTGAAATTATAAAAAAGTTTTGAAAATCAAAAATTTTTGTTGTAAAATATCAGTTTAACCCAAGGGATGTAATCCGTCGTCTTTGCAATAAGGACAGAGATCAGGGACAGAAGGGAATCGGTGTTAGGTATAGATCATGTAGTGACATACAGTACATCGGATAAATGAGAGTTGCGACCTGATTAGACAAGGTTAAGCTTGGAATGCTTATATTCATTAAATCATATTTCCCGCCTTTCGTCTGAATATTGAAATATTATTTGTGGACAAAAATTCACACAACCTCTTAACATGGTTTTGATGCTTTGTTACGATTTCTAAAAGTACTGAGTTGGTAATTTCTATAATTTGATGATTCCGTCGTACACTGTACAGTGTTTGTACACTGTACAGTGTATGTACAATGTAAAATGTGTGAATATTTTGCGCAGATTCTATTTTTGTTTTTGTTTTGACCTGTGCCCACGGGTCCTGATCAGGATGTGCGGCAGGTTTGGAGAAAAATCAGCTTATTTGTCGGTCAGCTCGTCGTGTGTCGGGCCCTTTATACACAGCTTACGCCGGTTATCCTAATCAGTCAGGTTGAGATATATAAACCTCTCTCAGGAATCCGACATTTTTATTCAGTCTCCGTGTTTCCTGTTCTCTGGCTTGTGTACAATTTAACGTACAATTGGGATACATGGTAGACAACTGAAGGATGAGTACTGAGTAGTGAGTAATGAGCCCAAAACTTAAGACAGGGTATCGTTATGAAAACCAGTTTTAAAACCCGGGTTTTACGAATGGGATTAGGCAGTTTTGTGGATATCAATATTTTTGTTATGAAATATTTTTTTTTTATTTAGTTTCTTCATATTCTCCATTTTTTCGAAACTCTTAAATCAAAATCTACAAAATGTTAATACCCCAAAAAGGAAACTCATGAGTTTCGTTTAACGATACTCTTTCAAATTTCGGACTCTGTACAAACTGTCCATCAGCATTCTATACTCTACCCTTTCTCCGGTTTAACCACAATTATAAACTAGTCAAAGAGGAGCTAATCTACCAGATTGTGTATTTATAATCTAAAGTGATCGGCGTTTATAACATTACAATGAAGACGACTTTTCTATAATTTAAGTTTTGATTTCTAGGAAGCTTTTTTGAAATTACAAGTTTATAAGTAAATAAAGAGAAGCTGTTAACTGACAGCTTCTGTTTGTTTACATGTATATGTATATCCAAGCTGTTTAAAAGCTTGGTAAAAACCAAATATTTAAATTGAAAGTCGTCCGCATTGTATTGATATAAACGACGACGACTGAGACCGCTCTGATTACTCTCTAGCTACAGTTACACATACAGTAAATAAACCGGGAAAATATCAATTGATTGAAGACTTGAAAGTCGTCTTTTATCTTAAAAATAATTTTTGCAATTTTTATAATAACAATAATAATAATTACGAAATAGCCCTAGTCCTATCATTTCCATTATGTAGTCTGTCATGTTTTTGCTTTAAGAAATACCAGCGATTTTAAGAATTTTGTTTAAATTTTAATTTATTAAACAAAACCATGAAAATTTCTAACTCTGAACGAAATCTCCGATAATTATGAAGACAAACAAAGTCTTCAATAAACTAATATTATCATTTATTTAGAATAACACTGCATGCATTCTATGATAGCTTCATTTTATGATAATTACAGTTAAGTTAGTTAAGTTATGTTTTTCATATACAGGGTGTCCCGCAAAACATGACAGTTGGTGAATGGTTTAAAATGTCTTTTTCCATAATTTTTTAAGTTGTTTGATACGAAAGAGAATAATAAAAAATATTGTATGGGAGTCATCTTAAAGTAAAATTAACTTCAACGTAAAATATATTTGAATAAAAGATTTTTAAATAAAAATGAACTACAAAAAGTCTTTAATATCTAATACAGCATATTGAAGAATTGTCACCAATTGTCATGTTTATCGGGACACCCTGTAGCTAAAATTTTTGTTTTAAATTGTACAATAGTTATCTTTTTATGAAATGATATCAATATCTATGATTAGTTGTAAACAATAGGCGGGCGTCGGTGATTGATAGACTATTAGTCCTTGATTAGTTGGCCAGTTGAATTTTTAAATGGAATTTACTAAGGATTGCAAAGTTATTTATGGATTTGATCTTTTGCTTAGTAAAACGTTTCACTGTTTCGATTTTTCTTTGTCGAGGTAGAGAGGTATGAGTCGGAGAAATTGTTTGGTTTGGATTTGGGGCTGGTAAAGACGTTATGACCGGAGGGCGGGGGTAAGAAGATGGGTTTATTGTCAAAACCTTAGACTCCCGTCTTTTTTATTTTAAATGTTAAGAAAAGTAAAATTAATCTGTCAAAAAAAATCTACAGAAAACGTTGAAATTTTGTAGATTTATGTTTCAGATAGAATAGAATAAATGTCATTTATGTTTGAAATTCCCTAACTACCCAGAAAACTCATATAATTCGTATTTTGGTAAAAATGTTTATATTGCACTAACACACTTACACTCACACGGGCACACAATTCTACAGCTTTCCCTTTACACTGCAAAGCGTTTAAAGGAAAGGTCTAGTTCCAGCTGTATCGGCAGGGTCAGCCGAACAGATGGGTCTGCTTTACCCCAGCTATACACTAGTACACAGTAATCATCATGTCTTATATAAAACATGTGGAATAGTTCAGACATCAATATCAAATGTGAGTGAGAATAAAAACTTAAACCTCAAGATCAAAGCACACCTGAACCCGAAAGAAAGTTTAAATTTGGAGTGAAAATACTTAAAACAGTGTGTGAAAAAATAGTTTTATAAAATGAAAACCTGAAACTTAAACTGAAACTTAAAGGAGGAAGAGAAACAGGAGAGATCCGTGATCCCTACACCGGGATTTTATAACATGGATCTTGGATTCCTAATTCTGGATTGAGTGTATTCTAGAATCCTGGATTGAGTGTGCAAGAATCCTGGATTGTGTGTTCAAATAATAGGATCCTGGAAGTGTGTATATTAGAATCCTGGATCCCTAAACCTGGATTGAGAGTATTCTAGGATCCTGGATTGAGTGTATACTAGAATCCTGGATCCCTAAACCTGGATTGAGAGTATTCTAGGATCCTGGATTGAGTGTATACTAGGATCCTGGACTGTGTGTGTAAGGATCCTGGATTTAATGTATACTAGAATCCTGGATTGAATGCTGGGATCCCAATGGTTGAATCCCAGTCTCCGGTATGCAGGTTCACCAGTCTCACCAGTTTCAGGATCAGGACAGGACGGATCTCCTCTCTATTAGATCAGCTCAACGTAGGATTGATTTACTCCATGAGGTTGGATCAATACACTCAGGTATAGAGTATATCTTTAAAGGGATTGTTTACCATTTTGATACATTTCACTTTGTCTACATGTTCTCTCAATACATTAAGAGAACACTAAAACACGCCAATTCTAGAAATCAAATTTACGATATTTTAAAACATGAAAATATTTAAATTCGGCTGATCAGTGAACATCAATCAATAATTTGTAATAACTCGTAAAATATTAAATGATCAAATGAAAAAATTAGATTAAACAAATACCAAAATACAGTAACCTGGGCGTTATCTCATGGCAGGGCGTTATTTAACGTGACACCGGTCTTATGCCAGGGCGTTATTTAACGTGAAACCGGTCTCATGCCAGGGCTTTATTTAACGTGACACCGGTCTAATGTCAGGGTGTTATTTAACGTGACACCGGTCTTTCTTGTCTCACACTTTGTGAGATGAAACAACGTTCTAATTCTCAATTTTTTCAGGGTCCCACAGAACCCGGAGTGTTTATACCCAACCTCCTCCCATCCATAAACCATTCATTCAGACAGTTAAAAATGGCCTTAGAATTATTATAGCCTGGATATTTAGGAACATAAATCAAATTATTTTAGTATAAAATTTATTCAATTGAAAATTAAACTTTTTTCAACGTATAACAAGTGTTGAGCTTGATATTGTTTATGATTATTTTACATATTTATTTATATAAATATATTTTTTGATTAATAACCTATCTTGGACGATCAACATTTAAACAAAACACTTTCTAAACCTTGACATAATTTAATTAGTTACATGTCTAAAAAACGAACGGATTTAAGCTGCAAAAAAATGTGGTAATTTGACAGAATTTATCTCTTTTTTAAGATAAAAATTACGATGTCATCTTGATTGTTGCAGGGTACCGTTGTGAATCAAGCAACTCTTTGAATGACTTGAAACTACGTCGACCGTCCCTTTAAATATAAATATTTGGTTTGGTTTAGTAATGTTCTCCCTTTAAATATAAATATTTGGTTTGGTTTACTAATGTTCTCCCTTTAAATGTAAATATTGGGTTTGGTTTAGTAATGTTGTCCCTTTAAATATAAATATTTGGTTTGGTTTAGTAATGTCGGAATCTGTGTTCTTGTTGTTGGATATTTGGTTCTTGGAGCTCTCATGTTCAAGGCAAATATTACTTAACCTTTATTTGGGCAGAGGAAGAGGATTAACAGGAATGGTCCATGTGGCGCCAGGAAGAGGATTAACAGGAATGGTCCATGTGGCGCCATGGAAAATCAAAGGAAGTAATTGATCAAGTGCAAGTATCCTTTCATTGATCCTCCACTAAGATTTCAAATGATTTGTACTTCACTAATCACTATAGAAAAGTCAGGGATGGGGACATTACTCAAATAAATTCCTACAGGTCTGGCCTGGCCCTTCCCGTACTGTACAAATTCTGCTTCATGATTGGCTATATTTCCATTATTATTAGAAATGATTTTCACTGCATCATTGCTTATATAAGTTAAATAACTATGATTCAAATCTATATACCGGGGTTCACGAATGTAAAAATAAAAACTGAAGTCATCTCTGAAGTGATCCTTTATGGGTAACCTTATATCTAGTTGGTAGTGGATTAAAATTATGGTTAAGTAAAATATACAAAAACAGGAATTGGAGGATTTCGAGACCAGTTCACCGCACAGGATCGTTAAGGTTCGTGAGCTGACGGTCGAGCTGCTCTGGAACATCACTGAGAAGTATAACCTCCTTCATCCTGGCAACTGGAGCCTCGAGGTCGAAACTATAGTTAAACAATACCAGAGAGAGGTTGTTGCTGCTGAGGCCCAGGGGTTCGACGGGAATGATATTCCTCAATCTCCCTGGGATTTCTCAGGGGCTCTACTCTTCTCTATAACTGTGATAACTACCATAGGTGAGTTCGCATTTCTGCCGTCTATATAAAGGGAGTGTTCATGAAAATGTAAGGGGTATATCTACTCTCAAAATTTCAGGAATTCACTTGGGAAAATCGCCAAAAAATCGTCCTGAAAAGTACATAGTGTAATTTTAAAGGAAACATAAAAAGGTAAAACTTTAACATTGACATTATAATAGAAGCGCCTCTCAAATTTCTATGCACTGCACCCTGTGCATGGGTTATCGTAATTTTCAGATTCGTTCCATATTTGCTTAATATTACCTGTTTGAAGGGACAGACCGGCTATGTAAGGTTATAGTTAAACTGAGTATGCAGTGCTGTGAACAAATTCTTTAGAATTCATTTGAGACATCGAGAATTTGGGTGGGTACGTTTTCAGAATCGGGTTTTTTAATTATTAAATAACGACGACGAAAAATACATTAAAAATTCTACAGTAAACCAATAAGATGTTTAGGAACATATTTCTCAAAAGAAATTTATCAATAAATTTAAGTTAGAATTAACTATTTCCTTTTTCATCATTATATTGAATTTCTTGTTTTCTATGAATTTGTTCGCAGATTTCTTCAAGTTCTTTAAATGTCGTCTTTTTAATAAAAATTCCAGAAAATCTGCAGAAAATCTTTGTGATTAAAGAAAGATTATAGAAACTGATAATTGAATAAGATTACTTATTTTCGATGACAAGAGTTAATTTTCATTTTCTCAACCTGTTCCTAAACAACTTATTAGTTTACTATAGAATTTTGTTTACATTTTTTGTCGTCGTTATTCAATCATTAAAAAAACAATTCTGAAAATGTATCCAACCAAAAGTTCGATTTTGAACGTCGACTTTGCGCTCAAACTCAGGATTTACAGATCTTTAAGAAGTTTTATATGTCTCAAATGAATCCTAAAGAATTTGTCCACAACACTGCATACTCAGTTTAACTACCTTACATAGCCGGTCTGTCCCTTTAAACTTATTCAAATACCATGTCACCAAATCACTTCTGCAGTACACACCGAAAGCTCAGTTGAGGGTAAGTTGAGAACCAAAAAAACTCTAACATAGGAAGACGACTTTTAAACTTAAGTTATGACTTTTAACAGTTCAAAGAACATGAAGCAAAGCGACTGTGCATTGTAGACAGAACATGAAGCAAAGCGACTGTGCATTGTAGACAGAACATGAAGCAAAGCGACTGTGCATTGTAGACAGAACATGAAACAAAGCGACTGTGCATTGTAGACAGAACTCGATTCACTTAAAAAGTGATTTAATAGATTACAAGTAAAACTATTTGCTTTGTAACAACATCAAATACACTTAATTATTACTTTGATGCCGCCTTACTATTTCTCAGTTTTCTAGTTCTCACTGTAAATTGCTTTTACCCAATACAAGAAATATTATCTTCAACAATTTTCTCTCCGATTAAGGGATTTAAAGGGGCTGTAAGCATAATTTCAAGTGACCCTTTGTGTAAAGATGACAATGTCAGATTTAAAAAGGGAACCTTTAACCTTTAACCTTTAACCTTTAACCTTTATCCTTTAACCTTTAACCTTTAACCTTTAACCTTTAACCTTTAACCTTTCACCTTTAACCTTTAACCTTTAATCGTTGACCTTTAACCTTTAACCTTTAACCTTTAACCTTTAACCTTTAACCTTTAACTTTTAACCTTTAACCTTTAACCTTTAACCTTTAACCTTTAACCTTTAACCGTTAACCTTTAACCTTTAACCTTTAACCTTTATCTTTTAACCTTTAACCTTTATCCTTTAACCTTTATCCTTTAACCTTTATCCTTTAACCTTTATCTTTTAACCTTTAACCTTTAACCTTTAACCTTTAACCTTTAACCTTTAACCTTTAACCTTTAACCTTTAACCTTTAACCGTTAACCTTTAACCTTTAACCTTTATCTTTTAACCTTTAACCTTTAACCTTTAACCTTTAACCTTTAACCTTTAACCTTTAACCTTTAACCTTTAACCTTTATCCTTTAACCTTTAACCTTTATCCTTTAACCTTTATCCTTTAACCTTTAACCTTTAACCTTTAATCTTTATCCTTTAACCTTTAACCTTAAACCTTTAACCTTTAACCTTAAACCTTTAACCTTTAACCGTTATCTCTTTGACTGTTCATTGAGAAAAGAGAGCTCTCTGTTTAAATCTCTTAAAAAACCACTTGAATTCCTGTGAAACGCGGTTTAACATTACCAAAAATATTACATTAAAAGCGATTTCCAATAATTCGAAAAAAAACATGTAATATCTGTCAATTGTGGAAAGTGAATTTTAATATTTCTAAAACTTTATCCAGCTTACAAAGAAAATATTCAACAATTGAAAGCGTTTTCGTAAATTAATGAGAATATGTCCGACAACCTTTATCAGTCGAAGATTTTAAGGACACTGTTATGAATTGAGCACTACCATCTTTGCATGGAGATTAACTTAAAATTACGTGAACACTCCCTTAAAGTCTCAATTTAAGAGTTTGTCCTTTTAATATTGAATTCTGCCGAAGAAGCTGAACATTCAATCTCTCTTTGGCATAATTTGAAATATTTTAATTTACTAGATGTCTCTGTATTTAGGATATGGGCATATTGTTCCTTTAACTCCTGTTGGTAAAATAGTAACAATATTCTACGCTGTACTCGGAGTACCTCTCTTCCTTCTCTACCTCTCAAATATAGGAAAACTTCAGTACAACAGTACATTTCAACATCAACTTCAGTACAATAATACATATTCAACATCAACTACAGTACAATAGTACATAGTCAACATTAACTTCTGTACAATGATACATTTCAACATCAACTTCAGTGCAATAGTACATATTCAAAATTAACTACAGTACAATAATACATTTCAACACCAACTTCAGTTCATTTTCAGCATTAACTTCAGTACAATAGTAAATAGTCAACATTAACTTCTGTACAATAATACATTTTTAACATTAACTTCAGTACAATAGTAAATATTCATTATTAACTTCAGTACAATAATACATTTCAACATCAACTTCAGTGCAATAGTACATATTCAACATTAACTTCAGTGCAATATTACATATGCAACATTAACTTCAGTACAATAATACATTTTCAACATTAACTTCAGTACAATAATACATTTTCAACATTAACTTCAGTACAATAATACATTTCAACATTAACTTCAGTACAATAGTACATATTCAACATTAACTTCAGTACTATAGTACAAATTCAACATTAACTTCAGTACTATAGTACAAATTCAACATTAACTTCAGTACAAAAATACATATTAAACATATTGACGAGTAAGTAAGAACATACAAAGTGAAGTTTTAAGAAAAGATAATTTCAATTCCACTAATCTATTTTTATTTCTGCAACTTGTCTGCTTTTCTTTTCTAGACAGAGAAACAATGTACTACAAAGTTTTCACTATTTTATTTCTCAAAAATTCCAAAATTTACACTTTTTACATTTCAAATCTGATTCAACCAAACATATAGATAATAATTAAAAAGAAAAGAATATCAATTTTTAAAATAAATGTTTCCTATTGTCAAAGAAGTTTTGGTACAGGAAATATTTTAGCCTCCAGCTTTAAATGGACGTATTCAAGAATATGTAAATGTGAACTGGCAAAGAGAAGGAGAAATGATAAGTAAGTTTATATTTTATACTTTTTCATTTTAAGAAATTATTATAATTGCGTTATATTTGTCTTTTTCCTTGTTTCAGTCTTACTCTTTCTGTCTAATATAAATAAAGCAAACTCAAAAAGGGATTTTTTTGCAAACATTTTACATTTGGGGATATATTTTTATACAGGGTGTTTGACGAAACATGACGATTGACAGTTGGTAAAAAATTTAAAATGTCTTCTTCCATAATTTTTCACGTTTTTTATACCAGAGAGAAACATAGAATAGTATATGGCAAGTCATAGTAAAATTGATTTCAAATTTAAATATATTCGAGTAAAAGCAGGGGCGTAGTCAGGGGGGGGGGCTATAGGGGCTAAGTGGAGCAGTGAAAGCTTTTAGCCCTCTACGGATTTTAAGCCCCCCCCCCCATGGAAAACAAAATTTAAGCACGCCCCTGGACAAATTCCTGACTACGCCCCTGACTGTAAAAGATTCTTTAAAAAATAAGCTGCAAAAAGCCTTAATAACTAGTATAGTATATGGAAGAAGACATTCAAAACTATTCACCAACTGTCATTTTATTGTGGGACAGTCTGTAGTTTGTTTGACTGCGTTAATGCTCCATCACTAATTTGTATTTTTTAAAGCGCACAGAAAATTCTAAATTAAAAAAAATATTGTTAAAAACATCCGGGAAAATTTCGTTTTCCTATTTTGATCCGAGTGAATTCTCTAAATATGTGTTTAAAAGTATTTTTAAATAAATTGTAAAAAATATGGTTAAAAAAGTATGAATAAATTTTAAGTTTCACTTTTATATCGCACCTATCTATATGTACAGCTTTTTAATACTTTAATGCTAAAAAATTATCTCTTCATTTCAGGTTTTTCATTTTTGAATAGTTAACACTATAAAGTTTAACAGTTCGCATTTATTTCTTCACACCAACTGCGCAATGTGTATTCATGCATTGACACCCTTTTACTGACTAATATTCTGAAACATATTTAATTTCTGGACACCCTGTGGCGAATTATAAAAATCTGCCGGAAAATATTAGAAAATGTTCGAGCTCCATTTACACACATTTTTTCGCAAGGCCAATATTTACTATTTAGTGCAGATTGCAGAATGCTGATTTTTATTAGCGAAGAGTGTCACGCATTGCCAAAAGTTAATTGCATAATATTCTTAAAAGGAAAATCAGCAATAAACAAGAAGGGGCATTGTAGGAGAGAGAAGGGGGG